>NW_024042557.1:0-22880 GCF_014851395.1 Micropterus salmoides | reverse complement strand
CAACTGAGGGAGATTCAACTCTTCTTTGTTTGAGGGAGGGGTTTTATTTTGTTTGTTGTATTACAATAAAATATTCTAAATAAACAACGATAAGTTTTGACTTATCATGCCATTTATTGATTCCTTATTAAGTTTGTACTGTTGTGAAGCCAGGATGCTCTGTAACAATTCCATTACTCAAATCTATGCATCTAAACTGACTATTCACTATATTATACAAAACACTTCATTAAAAATGTTGCACACATACATACAAGACAACTTACACTACACAAAGAAATGGAATTGAAAATGTATGTAATGAATCATTCAAGTATTCAAGATGTATATTTTATTTATCTGTACTTCATCTTCATTTACGTTGATTTACAACAAGTTTTGAGGAGAAATTAAATGGAAAATGAAAAACCAACAAATAAAGGGACACACAGTGACTGGAGAGTCCCTGATAAATTCCACAATGAAGATGACATTTAGTCGACCTTCCCCTGAAGAAGGGTCAAAAACCATGCTGTTGAGCAAGGCACTGAACCCTCAGCTACCCAGTGACCAGCAGCAGTAACAGACTGCTCACACAGTGGCTGATAGCTGGTGACGCCCCAAACTGCCGTGTGAAACTCCTGCACCCCTCGATGACTCCCAGTGTTTGTTTCCTTCCCTCTGCCCCTCCCTTCCTTTCCTTGTCTCCTTATCCACTCCCCTGCCATGTTTAAACAGATATGATAAAAGGGACTGACTAAGGACTAGAGTTTTGACAGCATCGTGTATATATAGTAGTTTAAAGTGCCAAGAGCTTCATTAATTTCTTAATCCATCCAAATGTCGAAGGGATACAGATGCTTAATATGCTGTATAAGTAGCATATTCAGTGTTTTCAATCAAAATCTGGGATATTAACCCTACAGCTGATGCTGCAACTTAAACTCAGGAGAAATGTGTAACATAAATACCACAATAATACACTACCTGTCGTCATATGAAGAGATCCTCTTTTCACAATGTCTTTACAGGATCAATAATAAGGTAATGCCACAGGACTTTGAATGTCCATTTCCTCTCTGGAGTCACTGGAAAAATCCTAGTCCATCACCACTCACTCCTGGACCACATGCTGACAATTAACCAGTGAGCTGCACCTGATTACATGCTGTGCGTCGCCCCTTGTGGTTAACTACTACAGGATAAATACATGGACAACAATTTTGATATGAGTACATTCATACTAACAAGAAGCCCCAACAGCATCTCAGTCACTACCACAAAATGTAGAGTATGTTCATCATCACATATACATACACAAAGACAGAACTACGTGAGTACTGTGGAAGCCCGTATTCAAACAAAATCCCCCACATAAGTATTTTTTTCCCAATCATGACCTATTGTGACAACACTACAAGAAGGTATTTCATGAAGGTTCAGCTATGAAGACCCTCTGAGAACATCTCTCAGAAATGACTTGGGTTCACTTTTGTTTTTATGTTTTTGTGGTGGAACCTGCATTTACCGCTTGCTACTATCTTTGTTTCTCCAGTTTGAAAATCCAAATCTGGGTAAGACGGTGACTCGTGTCTGAGGCTGAGGTTGGCCAGCGGGACAGCCTGAGACACCTGCCAATCAAGCCAATCATGTCCCAAAATACACTTCTCTTGAAACTTTCACTAAACAATAATTTTCAAAATTGCTTCCAAGACTTACAGTAAAAGACGTCAAATCAGCCTTTGAAAACGTAGTTTTTGGAGAAGAGTTAGTCCTTTTATGAAAGTTGGGTTTTTGTTGATTTCTGTACAGTCTTCTTGGAGCTGGTATCTAGCAGTTCTTAGTAAAACTGTATCTTGAGAGACCACCGGATGGGCTTCATCATTCAGCCGTGGAGGTTGATAATTGATCACAAATAGCTGTGGATAATGGGAAAGCTGGTCGCTCTTGTGTTTGGCACATTTAGAGGAAGCACAGCTGTTTGTCATGAAGGGAAAGGAGGCTCTGATAACAGTTTTCATCAACACAGTCGTTCCTCTGCCAGGGCAGAAAAAAACTCCCTGATTAGCAGTTAGGTTTGATTGACTCCGCACTCAAGATAACTCTCCTCTGCTACTGCCGTGGCTTAGACCAGTCACTTTGGTCCTAATTAAACAGGCTCACATACAGGAAAATCACAAGTCCATCTTACCTACAAATCCAAGTTGTGCTGTTTGGCCCTATGTAGTCCAACTGTGTTGCTCAAGGACACACCAACAGCCAGTTTTCAGTGCGGACAGGCGGTTTCTTAGAGATTTTCAACCACAGAGTCATTTGTTTAAGCTAACACACAGCTCTTTTCAGTCCGATTTATCCTCATTGAAGAGTCCAGTTAGTTAGCTTGTTGACCTCAATTTACACATAAAATACAAATTTAAATTAGTTCAATTAGAAAAATCACCAAATATAATTAATCCATCCAACATGCCTTGTTAAAGAAAAAAACAACTACTAGTAGTAGATAATCCCAATCTTCTGTGTTTAATTGTGCTGTGTGAATGCAGATGCCTGTATTTATCATTACATGGTGGATTGTACTGTTCTTTTTGACCTTTTTTAGATCTCCTGGTCACAAACCCACAGAGACCTATTTTCTTTTCACACATTCCATGATAGGTGAGACAGCTGCAGCTGTAAAATACACTGTAGACAAGCAGACATCGCACACAGACCTTTTCTCCACACCAAATACACATCTGAGGCTGCAGTAGCAATTCTGGACACAATTAAGTGAATTAATTTCAAGACTCAAACTAATTACTTGTCTTACTTGTGATTTATATATCTTTTGTTTCTTTACTCTCCTCTTTGCTGACAAAATGACTTCACTTGTTCCTCTCATCCCTATATGCTCTATACATAAAGCATCAATTTTACACATATGGAGCTGTCAGTGTGATAGATCGACTTCGCGGGATGATCTCCTACTCAGTAACACAGAGGAACTACAGTAAAACATGATCTCTGCCTCACTCCATACTGGAGTGTCTGTCTATGTTGATTTATAGCAGAAAAGCTCAACAGTTTTTAATCTGCAACACCTGAAAATAAAGCAATTCAACTTGTGACCCCTGAAGCGATGTATATGCACTGACTGTTCTTCTTCTACTGGAGATTATAGACTATCCATATTGACGGTCTAAGGATATCATAAAGCCCAAGGAGACAAGCTTGTGATTTTATCTATAACATATATATAGCTCGCATTACTTTGGATGACTTTGTACCATAATATTTGTTGAGCTACCACATGAAAATATCATTTTCGGTTTCTTGTAATGATCATTAATGTGCAAGCTTTATCACACTGCATAACCATCTCACAATGATTAGTGTGTCAGTCCAAAGCTGTATGCTGAACATGCTGATGTAAAGACTGTCCTAGAGAAGACATATACAGGAGGCATTTTGAGGAGTTTTACTGGACCAAGAAACACCTGGTGTAAAATGATCTGATCTAAACTATAAATCTTGACAGGCATTCACAGGTTTAGTTTCCTCTGTCTTTCTTTTGAACATACAGATATTTACTTTCCCAGTATCTGCATTTCATAGGCCGTGACATTCAGGAGGAAGCAACAACTGCAAAATATGTTCTTCTCCTTTTAGTCAACTTAATTCAAATTCTCTGTCTGGACAACTTGGTATTATCGTTACAGATTTCATTTCCTTTCTCTTTTGGCAGTTGTCATCTCAAACAGTTCAACTTTTAAAATCAACTTGACTGTAAAATCTTCTCTACAAAAGTTTGCTTCAAGGTCTGAAGTGAGAATTGGTACACATGAAAGTATTCTAAAAGTTAAGTATTCTAGCTGTATGGTTAAAATGTGAAAGGTTTCACCAGTCAACTGATGAGGAAACATTGACTCACTGTCATCTACTGTTCTCCGAGAAGCTGTGCAGCGTTTTTGCTGCATTCAGTGATTTCAATGGTTGTCATAGTGACAGAAGCTTTAAAAAAAATTTTTTTGCAACATTACCTCAGCCGCTTTCTTCTTTGGCTTTCTTTTCTGCTTGCCAAACACTTTCCCTCTCTCACTCTTCCTCCTCCTCCTCCCTCTCACACAGCACAAAAAAACGAAACAAAAACTTGAAAGCCTGCAAACATTTGCACCTAACAGACTGTTTTTCTCAAATACACTTGACATAAAACGGCGATTGACACTCATCTGAATGGAAGTTCAACACAGAGCAAACACACACACGCGCAGTGTAAACCACAATTGTATACTCATATATCAATGTAAAAATACATATTGTGCACACACTCATACAGCCCTGTTTACACATACAGCATGAATTAAACATCACCATACCTACGTTTTACATGTTTCTTAGATGCTTCAAACACAGTAGGAAATTCTGGTTTCACCCTTTTTCTCATCTGTACATTTGTTTGTGATCAGTAGTTAATGACCACCGTGCGGATGTGAAATACTGTAGAGCAGCTGCGATGAAGTTGCATTGAAAACTACAGGATACATTTTAACAGATATTCTATAAGCTTTTAACTCCGAAATTACAATTTCAGTTGCTCTGTGTTGGGGTTAGGAACTGTTACTGTAATCAAACTACTTTGGTCTGTAACAAAGTAATGTAATGCATTACTGTTGATAACTTGAGTAAATCACATTACAGTTGCTAATAACTAAATCATCGCGTTATTTGCGTACTGGTTTTGCAAAAAGACAGCAATACCCTCTAGTGCACCTGTGGCGAGGCTCATTAGCCTGGCCAGTCTTGTGCTGACTCCAAGGAGGAACAGGTTGTCTGACAAACGATCTGAGAGACTCCTGCCCATGAGGTTTAACCACTTCTTTGATAACCGGGAAAAATCTAATTTAAAGCCATAGTTCGGCTAGTGAGCTACAGTAAGTTTATTGTGTGGGTTTGGTCTGTTAAATGCAGAGTTCAAATTACATTTCATATGCTATGTTTTTCCTTTGAAGTCTCACCATCATCTGATACTGCGATGAGGGCCAGTGTCTTATTTACAAATTAAAATTTGCACTAGATGGTTGGAAGGCAGCCTTAAGTTGTGTTTTTTTGTAATGAAATTCATTATTTAAAAAATAAATGTTTCCAATGAAATGTCCAATTAAAATTTTAAGCATTATAGTACAGTAGCCTTGTTCTTCTTTTGACAAATGTTCACAACTTTTTTGTCAGCTTTGTAGTAGCCTATTAAATACCATTAAAGAGAGATCCTGCGTATGTCCTCATTATAATAAGGATTTGTGTTGATCTGGGCACATATGAGGTGTAACTTTATATTGTTATTTGGCAGATTTTGTAGTAATCCAAAGGTAATGTAACTTGTAGTGTAACTAGTGACTTTCAGCAGTGATTAATCTAGTAAAGTAAGTCATTACTTTAAAAAAAGAAACTAGTAATGTGTTTATTACCTTTTTTGAGTAACTACCCCAACACTGCTCTTGAGTGAAACTAAATCAATACAGTATAAATTTTGGTTAAAAATGCAGGTAGAAAAGCAACATTATATACCACATCTCCTCTCAAACACAATATAAGAACCACACTACACTGCACAGTAGTTGTTCTTTTACTATAATTTAACATTAGTGTCCTGTCTTGCATGCTGTAACATGTAACATGTGTACAGTGTTGCGTACCACTCTGCGCCAATAAGCATGACTATTGGTAGAGCAGAAGTTAACTAATAATGTGAAGCAGAAGTGTAGTGTCTCTCAAGTTAGCAGACCATTCAGGGTGAAAAGGATAGCCAGATGAAACACTGAATGCAGGTATGCAGAACACAAAAACCATTTGGCTTGTTCTGTACTTTAAGGTGACCAGATTTCTCAAATTAAATCCGGGGACATTTTTAGTTTGGTGGTCAGTATGTCATTAAAAAATGTAATTTGTTATATATGAAATTAAAAAGGGTGACAATTTTGGTTTTATAATGTGTCAAATATAACTCTTGTGAATGAAATCAAGTCATTTTGAGGCAGAATCTACCTTTCAGTAAATTAGTCACTTTCTGGCAAGTGGAATACTGCATTTTATGGGTTGTATTGGTCATTTAAAGGTATTTCAACAGGTAAAAAGGACTGGATTGGTTGGTACCTGGTTACGCTATAGACTGCAAACACTTATTTGGCCACAGCTTTATTCTATTAAAAGAAACATTTAACTATCACAAAGACATACCTTTGCTATACCATACCAAATTGATGTTTATTTGCACATAATGTCTGTTTCATCCAGATAAAAGCAGCTGTAGATGTCAAGAGACTCGACGATCCAGCTTTAACATGCTACGCGCGCTCCCGCAGACGGCAATCGGTTTTGAGCGGAATATCACTTTTCAGCACGGCACCTGTTTGCTCTGCTGTCCAGTCTTTCCGTCCACGTACAATTTCAGGTCTGTTAACACCTTATAAAGTCTATGATTAACACACAGTTAAAACAGGGACATTTCCGGGGACAGCTCCAGACGGGGACAGGCCACCAAAACCGGGGACTGTCCCCGGAAAACGGGGACATCTGGTCATCCTACTGTACTTAAGACTTTTCCATCATTGTATGCAGCAGAACCAAAGATATCATGTTTTTTTATTGCACGCATTCTTCTCTATGTCAAAACCTTACTATCACATTACCCACAAGGCAATTCGACCACCAACAGTTTGGTCGGAGATTCAGGTATGTTATGCTAGTAGCAGCTAATGTAGCTGTGAGCCGCTAGCCTGCAGCAGAGATGAGGAGCAGCCTCAGTTCTGGTAAGCTCCACAAAACATACCGTAGTCTTGAAATGATCTCATGAAACTTACACATAAAGAGTTCTTGATGTTGCTGTACTGGGTTGTATAACACTCTTCCATTCACTGTAAATATGTGACAAAATTGTAGGAGCGCTTTTTAATATAAAGTAGGCTTAAAATACCAGACCACAAACATTACATGAAACCAGCGAAAAAAACCTGCAGTACTGATGCATCAAAGGATTCTTTTTACTCTAACATGAGTCACACATAGCCTTGAAGTACAAAACGGCTACTGTGGTAAGATATTTCTGGCTTCACATACATCACATAGGTGTTGGCTTTGAACCAACATCAGACAATTTTATTGTGCAGTAAAGCTACCGTTTTCATAATTAACTTTGTGTCAATGTCTCATGACTATGATTGAATATGTAAGGGGTTTTTTAGCCTTTGGTTTAAAATGACAGATCAATTGAACCTTGTGCTGAACAGGTTTACTGTAGTAAAGGTCCCCTTGTGGTGAGGAATATGCGTCATGAAAAGAGAAGAAAAGAAAAGAATATTTTTCAACTTATTATAAAGATTGAGACACCCTTTTTTAGTACGTAAAAATATCTGTACCTCAATCTAGACATCTGTATTTCTATGGCAATGTGAAAGATCATGTGTCATAAAGTATGTTTAAGTACAAATGATATTCTAGCAACTACTGTCCCCTATTTTCCACCCATAACCACTTGATTCATATTCAACAACATGCTTTTGCAGCCTTGATTTGTCATAAATAATTACAAAAGCATATTTTTAAACATCACAAACAAATCCACACAAATTAATCTCAACAAATGTAGCATTGGCATTTGTTGCACTGGACATCCTTGTCTTCATTATATATTTGACAGTTTAGTGACGTCAGATGTGTGAGAGAAGTTGAATGTCTTTGTTTATGTGTTTAAATGTGTGTGTGTGTGTGTGTAATAGTGTGTACAGTGTGTGTGTGCACTTGCATACGAGTAAGTGCACAAACACAAAAACAAATTTCTGTGGGTTCTACTGAATGAATAAACACAGGGAACAGCATATTGGTGCACAATACCTGCTTGTGCACCATATACTTTAGTATTCTTGCAGTGTAACTTTTTCTCTGATGTCCCAATCCAGCTCCCCAACTTTGATGTATTTTTATGTAACTTTTCTCCCCTGAAAACTTCTCTGAATCTGCATCTTTTCAGACGCACAGACAGGCCTTGAGAGTACAGTGATGTTAATCTTTTTCTTTGCCCTTTAAAAACCACATACTGCTTGAAAAACAAGTACCCTACCATGAACAAAGCCTCACTTAAAGGCTGCAGAGAATAAAGAGAGAGGAGACAGGTGGGAGGCCTAGCAGCAGTAACAGACAGTGTGTGAGTGAATGACGAGAGAAAAAGCCTGAAAGAAGAAATGTCGCAAAGTGCAAGGAAGAAAGAGAGAGGGAGGGGAGATAGATACAGGGCAAAGTTGGAAAATGAATGAAAGAAAAATGACTTTGATGAAACAAAAGCTTTCATTTTAAAGTACAATGTGCCATTTGCACTTAAAAGAAAAACTTCCACTTTAGTGTTGTCATAAGAACACATATTTATCAACACAGGTGTGATGGTTTTGATTCAGAAATGATAAAGTGAAAGAAAAATGCAAATAAACCCTTGTTACTGGAGTTTTTTCCCCTTAAAAAGACTCCAATTTCTCATTTGTAGACTTTAAAAAAGTGCCTGCCAGGGGACACATTTGCTGATTCACAGTTAATAGAGTTAAACTGCATTCTAAACAAAACACCACAGTCAGCCGTATTAAACAACATGTGTTTATCTTGCAACAGCTGCAGCTTGATTATAGTTAATTTAATGGAAGTGAAAGCTAATTTGTGAATAAATTAACATCATTTTATAAGGTTTGGTCATAAATGCACATTTAAAATAAGGATTTAACATTTCCTTTAAGCTTAAGAAAGAAGACCGTTATATAAAACACAAGTGAGTAGTGTACTGCGTCTGGATAAACTTAGGCTGGATAACAAAAGAGAAACTTCCCCGAACAGGAACACCATCACTGGATACTACATGGACATAATTAAAACCCTTATTTTGAAAATATCATTATTTGTGGCATAGGCTCTCAGAATTATGGAGCTTAGACCTTTGTAATCCCCAAACAGAGGTTACGCCTTAATGTTGATGATTCAGAAATAAGTCTTGTTTTCACATATCAAATATTACCCAACATGACAAGTAAACTGTTCCTCATGTGTAATTCCTCTGTGATGCCCCTGTAAATAAAAAGTAAATATACCTTCCAAGGAAAAAGTATGTGAACCCTCGACTTAGATGGAGATCAGATCACAATTTATGAACAATTTATGCAGAAATCTAGGTACTTTTTCCTGGACTGTATATATCACTCAATTTAGCTCAAGGACCTCTGAAGCGGGCGAACAGTGCTGTATTGGTGGTGCAATGTTGTTTCATCTTCCGGGACAACATAAAATATAATCCAGGAAGTCCAGTTTGAGTAACAGAATTCGAAGGACTTTCAGACGGCAAAACACTTGGTGTTATAATACATCAAGAGACACGATACACAGGATTTTACAAGTTATCATGGCAATTACCGTATATTTCATATCAATGAGCACAAAGTTAACCCCATAACGCCTGAATTTAAAATGATTTGTGTTCATTTGCTTTCAAGCTGATGTTAAATTAAGTGAAGATTGTTAATTTGTCTTTAGAACATAGAAAAGATATAAATTCAGGTATGTGTAGGTATGATGCAAATTAGCAACAACAGGCATAAATGAGAAACCAGGGCTTGCAAAAGGTTCCCAGGTACGTATCGAATATGCACCAACAGGCATTGGGAAATCCATGTGCTATCTTGGCTTGCAGTCTGCAAGGAAAAGGTGTGATGCGAATTGCGACAATCGGCGTCAACGGGTTAACAGAAACAGAGGTATATAGACCTACGCTGTTTAAGTTACAAAGTAATCCACAACAAATGCGCTCTTGTATGTAATTGATTGGCCAACACCATGTCTTGCCTGAGGACTGGGTTGCATCGAAAGTTGAGTCAGGTTCAACTGTTTTGCCAATGTTGCGTTTTTGTGAAGGCAGCCCCAATACATCGACAACCTGGCTCCATTCAAATAAATGAGCGGTTTGTCTGAGCATGGCCACTGAAGCCACTTTGGGAACCACTGAATAATCGTCACCACTGCTGTGGATGTATGTCTTCTCTCCTTTACACAATTATTCTTTGCTTCAACCAGCTTACAATTACACTGAGTAGAATTGGGAGTGTTTTTACTTTGTAGAGGTGCAGTTTGAATCCTATGAGTCGCCTACATGATATTCATAATGACATTCTCTACACTCAGCCTCTGCCTTTTTGTGTTATCAGCCTAGAGCTTCTGCTCTTTTTGAAAACCTGTAGTGGCCATAGCTCCTGTTCTTCTTGGTAAGCTGGCATTTAAAGCTCAAGTTTTGTTTATACTGAAGTTTCTCAAAAGGCCAAAAGGCAAAGTTTGGGTTAAACCTTAATGGGTGGAGCTTAAGTTTATAGACAATTGAAAAGGGCAAGGGGTCAGAAAGGAGAAAGCAAATATTATGAGATGTAGCCCTCAAACAAACATCATTTTTGTATAACATTGTGGTCTGGGACACTTCATGCATTTATAAGCAATATTATTTAATATAGTATAGTCCTGATACTTATATTTAAGATAAAAACAAACAGAAATTGATGACATAGTTTCTGTCTCTAAAAACAGATTTGTTTCTACGAAATGTTTGTATGCCAAAAAATCTGCTACTTTTACTGGGCTTTTTGCTTGTTTAGCACTAAAGATGTGCCGTGTTCAGTCAGCAGTGCACCTATTCAATACAGTAGATTCATGGTTTAAGATGGAATTGGAAACAAGGCTTTATATAATGGACTGAATCTAATCTTTGTCCCCTGTAAAGCCAGATAGAGCAAGTCATCATTTCGTTTTCCCAGAAGTTACTATGATGATCCTCTCTGACACATTTCTGGGATGATTTTAATACACACTGTGTGTGTTAGCCAGATTGAGATGATGCCTGATGGATTAACAATCCTGTGGTGGTTGTGGATTACGGTTGGTGTGTGTATATGATGAGAATAAATCTAAAACTGTTTTTCATTTAGGGCTGGTGTGATGCAATGTTTGTCAGGTCCCATTGTAAACAAAGACAAAATCACAGATGCAGAGATGAACTGTAGTACCTTTCTAGAATATTTTCATCAATAGAGTCTGACATAAATGTCACATTATTACTCCACATCATGCAACAAACCTAGTCTGTTTATTTTTTCGTGTCCCATCATCCCCATTCCTCCATCTCACTTCCCTGTTTGGTAACAACAATCTTTGACTGTACATTCATAAAATTAATACATAAATAAATGAATATATTTCTTGACAAAGGATTGATTGACCTAGGAATGCTGAGAAAATTACGAAAATGCCATTTCAGTCTCCTAACACATAGTGTTCACACATAGCACACTTCCTCCATCAGCTAGCCAAACCTAAGCAAAGATGATGAAAAAAAGTTTGAATGTTTAAAGGCTAATTTTCTTATATATTCCTCTGTTACCCTCTTACCCAATTCATAAGACAGACATCATCACAATGATGAAGTTTGGTTTGACTTATGATCAATTTCCCTAGCCTACGTATGGGATTCCCGTGCCATGCAGTATTGTGAGTATTCCTGATCAGAGCCTGGTTTGTGGTTTTTTAATGCAACAATGCAGCTGAAGGATTTTGTAAAACTGCAGACCAATCCTTCCTTTGCGATTCTAAAAACTGGCCTGCTGATAAAAATGTTCCAAACCTTGCTGTATAGACCAAGAAACCTGCAGTCCGTCACTAATCTTGACGACAAGTAAGGCTAAACTCCCTTCAGTTGCATCTATCCAAATATCCAGTAATTCACAAGAAACTTAGAGAAAGTCAGAGAAAATTATAATTTTTCAATCATCAATTTTGAGTAACAGAAATTCTCCCGTCTGTTTAATCATCTCATGACCTCAGATGTGGTTTGCGACTCCTGACCCCCAAGGTGAAAGCTTTAGCTTACAGCACCACAGTTACTGAGAGGCCACTCTTCTTTACTAATGAGTATAACCACTGTGTACTCACGAACAACGCATTGTGGTGTGCAACACTTCATACATTCATAAAGGTATAGCTACACAGTCAAGATTTTAAGCAGGGGTGCAACTATGGATTATTTTTTTGTCAACTAAACTGTCAACCATTCATTGATCAATTCATTATTTAGTCAATAAAACAACAGCAAATGCCAATCACTTCTCTCACCAATTTTTAAACACCCAGAGGGTGAAAATCACAAATGACCCTGCTGATTCGAATCAATTTGTTCAGTTCAGTTCAAAGATTCACAGTCACTGACTATGTAATTTGTTCACTTTTTATGAGGCAAAGTGGTCGCATCACCTTCAAATGCACATCAGTACGTGTGTCAGTAAGTGAATCCGTTCAAGATTCATTTGTACTGTACGTGTACTGAACACCTCTACTTCGGAAATCAAATTTGACAGTGACCAGCATATTATTGATATTTAATTAATTCACTATAAAAAGTCTTATTGATTAATGTCTATGAAGATTCTCAGTCATCCAGGTCATAGTTATCCAACGAAGGTTAAAATCAAGGGCAACTGGACTTGGTTGAAGATACTGGAAGACGTTTCGTCCCTTATCCAAAGGACTTCTTCAGTTCTGACTGACTGGCAGGGAAACTCAGCTATTTAACCTCAGAGAAGATAGACAGAGAAGATGGATGGTTTGAAAGAGGTGTCAAGGAAGTCATCTACACCAGGGCTGAGAAGCCGTCATTGAACAGAGGAGGGGGTCTACGCCACCACTTATCCCCCACTTACAATGCTGTCCTTTCATCACTTCCCAGGAAACTCAACAAACATAACCTATTGGCCTCAGGTGAAGATGCCAGCGATGGTCGTTCAGTCTTGGCCACAGGTAGTCTTAACGACTGTAACGACTGTCGTCACAGCAACAAGGAACACTATCGAACCAGCGGTATCGATGACCCGGACCAACGACCCCACTGAGATTAAATAGCTGAGTTTCCCTGCCAGTCAGTCAGAACTGAAGAAGTCCTTTGGATGAGGGACGAAACGTCTTCCAGTATCTTCAACCAAGTCCAGTTGCCCTTGATTTTAACCTACGTTGGATACTTATTGATTAATGTTTTGTCAATTCACTAATCTATTAAACAACTAGCCCAATTCAGTTTTGGTTCAGTGTACAATTATTTGACATGACAGTCCTACAGAGAACCATCTAAAAGGGGGCAAAAGTTCTAAAATACAGTTTCTAGTAAAACCCAGTTATTTCACAGCAGATGTATCCATTAATTCTTGTAGAGTTTAAGCTATGTGAACAGTCCTCAGGCACAGAGAAGGAAGCACAGAACAAGTGTAGTTTGTGTGTGTTGTGTGTGTGTCTGTGGAACAGTGTGTGGCACAGTGTGTGGCACACTGACCCAAATAGGAGCAGCATTTGAGTGTCAGCCATTTCTTACGAGACACCGCTTTCTGGCACCACATGCAGCTCGACTTACAGCGATCACCATGGTGTTTAAAATCGTAAATATTTTTGGCTGGATCCTCTGCAAATATCACGGGGAAAAAACACTATGATAACAATATAGCGACTTAGAAAATAAAAAAACAAAAACACCACAGAGTAAGACAAGGTCATTACAAACTCATTATGAGCACCAGAGATAAACCATAAGCGGATATTTTAGGGAAAGTATAGTGATTTTCCCTGAGCGTAAAGACGCAAATAATGCGCAATAATCCGCAGCCTGCAGCACGCTGGATAAACATCTTGTCACCGTATGAAACGGTGAGTGCGCAGACAGACAGCAGAGCGCTGTAGCAGCAGCATTATAAAAGCTGAACCCGCAGGGATCACTGTTAATGAAGTGCTTTATAGCATAGCAACTGTCAATCATATTGATTAACAAAGCCTCAGCCTCCTGTTGCCATAGAGAATGCATGAACAGGCAGCCTGTAGCCTACCTTTTAATAAATGAAAACTCAATATAACATTAGAGGAATAGGAAGTATATTTTAAAGCATCCTTACCTCGAACAAAGGTGGGGTGCCCTTGTCTGGAAGTGTGCATCCCAGTAATTCAGCCAGGAACTTTGCCATATAGAGGTGAGAAGTGTGTTCCTGAAATACTCCTGAAATGTGATGGGGTAAAAAGAAGAGCTGAATCAACAGGAGGGTCCTCTTTCTGTCAGCCTCGTTAACTTCTTTGTGGCGTTCAAGGACCGTGCGCGCATCCCTCCTTTCTTCTCCTCCAGCTGCCGAAACACCGGAGAGAAGGCAGAGATGTGCCGCTGGCCAAAATACCGCCCAGCCGAGCGCAGGGCAGCCGCTGGATGTGCAGTTTACAGCCTTTGGGTCTCGCTCGCAAAATCCTCCGTCCGCGAATGGTCTCGCCTTCAGCAGCGGTGTGGACACACGCAGGTGGGGCCGGGCAGAGGGGGTGTGGGCGGTCCAACGAGCTGTCAGTTGGTTTTCATCTACGGGGTTCCCCACTTTCACAGATGAAATGGAAGGTAATCCTGCACCTGAAATCCCCCCAGCATTTAAACCTCAAATTCATTATGTGTTACACTTTTTGAGAGACTAAAACCAGTATTTTTAGACTCAACAATGTAAAATTTGACCACAAACTAGCCCAGGATAAACGCATTTTAATATTTAATAGGCTTATTTAATATTATTTAATATTAATAATCATATTATTTCCTGGCTGTTTGAAGAAAGTTTTGACACTAACGTTAGACAAACGGCTTGTAGCTGTAAATAACAATTTAATTTACAGAAATAGATTGTGCTTGGTGTCACCAAGACTTGTTGGCGTATGTATCGGCACTCGATTTTTTCCATACCCCATCTCCGCTGGTGGAGATGGAAGTGTAGGGAGTAAAACATAGAAGTGCTGGTACTGCGTACCGGTGAGTACCGGCCCACTTAAAGCACTGACTGTGACTCTGATTAAGAGTATTTATTACAGTATTATTAGTTCTTACACACATTGATACACACAGACACACACCTCTTTTTTTTTAGACCTAAGGCTGTCCAAAGATGTTCTTTAATTATGTACATTGTAGTAGTATTTATTAGGTATACTGTTAAGAAAGTTTATTCTATAGGCTAGATATACAGTATTTACATACACATATATAAGCATGAGTCATCAGACTAAGAGAGAAACATTGGTCCATTTTTATATCACTACCTGTTTTTGAAGCATATCATTTATTTTTGCTCGTTTTGTCTTATTGTTACAACTTATCCCAGCATGTGTTACAACCTACCCTGGTTTTGGGGTAGGTTGTAACAAGGGAACACAATGCATTTGACATCAACTCACAAGGTCTGTGACATTCTTGTAGAGGGTTGAATTGGTGCCATTTGTAGTGAACAAATGTGGGTACTTTGTATAAAAGTTAGAGTCATTTAACTAAAAATTTCAGTGAGTTTTATTTGCTGAAATAAAAAGTGTTACAACCATACTCTGTCTCCCCTACTACTACTGCTGATGGCGAGCTAATGTGCTAGTGCTACTCAGTCACATAGCTTTTTTTTTCTCTATACTGTGTTGTTTACACACAGACACACATACACACAGTTTATTAAAAAGACATGTCTGTCGACACAACTGTCTGCAAATCATACATACAGGGTTGAGCTACTCTGTTTTGCACTCTCCAGCTCTCCCATTCCCTGAAAGGTCAACATTGTGTAAAAAGGGTTTGCTATAGTCAGCAGTGCGAATTTTCTTGTTAGAGTTCACCAAAGTTAAACCTGACATGAACAATTTGCACAGATGTACCTTGCCAAATATCTTACCTTTACCTTGCACAATTGAACTGTTTAAATGCGAGTGTGTCCGAGTCTTTAAGAGTGGCATGTTAAAGGGAGAGTAGGTGATTCTGCAGAAGGATTGTTAATATTTGAACTCAACTGCCAAACAAATGAACCCATCCCTTCAGTGCTACCTCAGAGGCTCCGCCCTCCAAATTTAAAATTGCTTTGGTTTCTCCAGCGTTGAAGCGCTTACACCGTAGCCTGGTCATATATGGAATAAATACTGTCCCAAATGTATTGTAGCTGTTTGGAAAAGTTTTGTGCTCGTCAAAATTTGTACTTGTACATTCAAATGTTTGAATGTGTGGAAAAGTTTTGTACTTGTGAAAATGTTTTGTAGCTGTGTGGAAATGTTTGAATGTGTATAACAATATTAGAAAAACCCAAAGTTTACGGTACAGATCAATTCTACATGTACAAAAAAACCTACAGTTACAAGTACTTTTGTCCCACATTTGACATGTTCTACTGAATAACCAATGGGGATGCTCTGATTAACATGTCATTTGACTATCCAATCAGGAATATCAGTTCACCATCCAGTCACGAATTCTGAGACCTTTTTTGTCTTTGGCTGTTTCTCAGCCATGTCTCCTTCTTTACAGTGCATTCGAATGTGCCCATGTATAGAACTCTCTCTCCCACTGCCCCCCTGCCCATTTCACTCCTGTGCATGAGCATTAAGGCCAACTGTTGATTGGCTGGAACAATATTGTGGGGAAGGTCCACATCACTTCCTTTGTTTTCCATTTACAGAGCTATGGCTATGTAGGAAAACCAGATTTATTTTCAGAGCACACACAAGAGAGAGAGTTAGCAAATTGTGATGAAGAATTTTATTAATTAAACAAAAAGTGTATTGGATTATAATCACTTACTATCCCTTTAATACCAATGTTTTTTTGAATATTAGTCCACATTGTCTGGGCGTCTACATGTATTTGGACATAAGCGTATGTAGTGTTTTATCAGTGTTGCCATCAGCAAATAGGTCAAACTGCCACAGCAGAGTCAAAACAATCTATGATTTACATTTTTATGTCTTTCATCTATCAACTGAGGATTTTTTAAACATTTTTCTATGCTGTGGTTTCCCATTGTAATCGGTCTGGCTATCTATCACTAACAATGGTAAAATCAGTCTATCCAGCGTGAACAATGAGCAAATTAAACTGTCACTATAGGGGCTGAGTAGATTTTATTGAATATTCATGGGCTCACAGGACACCTGGCTGGGTTCTGAAGATCACAGGAGGATCAGGAGGTATTGCTGTGAACACCAGTGTGTTTTTAATATTCTCTTTCCATGTTTGCATCTTATTAAATTGTTATTTTTATAAATTGACTGTTATAATGTGAAACGGTGATGCATATATTTGTCTCCTGTTGTTAAATTCAAGATGTTTTCATAATATTCATCAAAAACCCATGATTCATTTACAGCTTTTGTTTTTGCCCCAGGATGTCAGGAGTCAGGATGCCTCGGGAGGAGATAGATGAGTTTGGTTGGGGTTTATGAAATGCAAAAACATCCTTTTTGGAATTAATATTTACAGCCTCCATGATTATTTCAATAGTTAATTTAAAAACTTGTAAACCATTTGGTTCAAATTTGATACATTTTCTTTTAATTTATTTATTTGCTCAGGACCATACTCATATGGTGTGGAGCACAAACACGCCATAACAAATAACAAAAAGACATAGTGACGGCATACTGCTTGGTAAACAAAAACAGCAAGGAAGAACATACCTCAGAAAGAAACCCAGTTTGCAAATAACTTTCGGTTTGTCTATTTTCAGCCATAAAGTTACCTTATACATAGTCCCTTACATAATACTTTGGCAGATACCTTTCTCTGAAATTCATATGCTTACATTCTTACAATCAAACTAAAAATGATACTGGTCTCCCAGACGGTTGTGATTACAAAAGTTGCATATCCTCTGGTTTCTAGCCAGTCCTTTATATCTTCCGATGACCTTGGAAATTCTAGCATTATTATTATTATTACAAACTAAACTGTGGCGAATTGCTGTAGTGGTTTGCACTTCAGGGCCACCATACTTCAGTGTTGATTCATTTCAACTCAAACCTCTTTTTTATGAAAAAATATCTTATTTTCAAATCTACATGACCTTGCCTAACCTTCTTTTGCAATTTGCTGCTGATCTTTCAGCAACGAACACTACTCTGACATGCAGCAGGCGTCTGTTCATAAGCCGCTCATGCTCCCCCAGGTATGCTCTTATTCTGTCAAACATTTTCCCTTTATTCCCGACAACTCTCCACACCTCTCCCCACGTTTCTCTCTCTCCTATCTATCAAGGATTTTCTGTTTGTCTCCCCTGCAACGAGGGATTCATACATGTTTCTTGTCAGAAGCAGAGAGGTCAAAGATCAGGCTGCATGATGTCAAACTGAATAGATTTAAGTGAATAAAACACTGGCACCTCTCCTCTCTTGCACCAAAAGGGACATTGATATAGACAGGGACAGAGGAGGTAGATGGGGGATCTTGAAGTTTGAAGAGGGAAAGTGTGAGGAGAGAAAGAAAGGCAGATTGCATACCAAGGTGTTTGTGTATAGTGAGCTTGAACAAGGTACATTTTTGAGAAATGAATACCGTGTAGATTGTGCTGTCGACATATTACAGTAGGTGAACACTGTCCTCCATGAACAGCCGCTGGATAGTGTGACAATACCAAAAGTGAAATGGCGTAACATATACACAGATTGGATACTCTACTGTAGACTCTTGATGGTGTTTTTCTGACAAGCCAAAGACAGCAACAGTAAATTCCTATTTATTCCTAATTAATTTTTCATTCATTCTCTCTCTTGAATTTAAACTACACACAAACCCTTAGCTATGTGTATACATGAAACAACAAAATACACATTCTATGATCAAAAAGGAGCAGAGAGAGGACGAATCTTACATTGCCTGCCCCCTTCTCAAAATGAGAATATAAACGGTACTTTCCACAGCCAGGCAGCAGCTCAATTATAGGAGAAAACGTCATGCGAACTCCAGGCAGCATTCCCAGTTCTTTTTATTCTAAGAGGACGTGATTGACAACCACATGATAATTCATACATTTTTGATTATCTAATGAGGAGTGATGGTGTGATGTCTCCACACAGACTACACTTTCAAGTGGTTGCAATGTTGTCAATCTGGTTCAAACCGTCACCCTTCCTCTTTGGTGTTTGAACTGTATCATCCAAGCACCACCAGTTTTTTTTTTTTAAAGCCTTTAGTTCCCAAAAAAGCTTATGTTGGGGTGTAGCTAGTGTTAAAACTAGCTTGCTGGTGATATCAACTCTACACAGGGCACACAGTGCACAATGCACAATTGTACACAATTGGCCTGTGACAGAAGCAGACTGAATACTTACATGAAGAAACAGCTTCTCAAAAGGCAAAGTATTGTCTGCTTTTCATGTTTTTGTGAATGCTTGGGGGTTTTATCCTGAAAGTACAAGAATGCTTTGCTTTCCTTGTGTAGTCTTTTTTTCTAGGAAGGAATTAAGAAATCCAGAGTTCTCACAAATTAGCAAAAACAGCTGTAAAGCACCCAAATATTCAGACTCTCTCAAATTCAAATTTGTACAGACTGATGTTTCGTGTTGAAAAATACAGCATGTGTCCTCATGTCCTCATCTATTGCATGTAACTGCTTTTATCCTAAACATCTACTAGAACTCCTTTATGTACAACTTTTCATACTGGAAAACATTTCTTCAGTGCACAGAGCTGCAGGGTACTGTAGTGCACAATGTGTCTGTCCACTTGTATTTCTTGTAATGACCCTTTATAGGTGTAATGAGGTTCTGTTCTCCTTGTACCAAGTCTGCCACAGGCTTAATTGTCAAAACCACTGCACCAGTGTCCCCAAGACAAATTGCAGGACAATTAGTGCAAGCATTTTTTCCAATTAAATTGACTTGTGATTAAGATTTTTGTCTCACTTCATGCATGCTTTCTTTACACCCTCTGCAGTGTGTTAGTGTTTCTGGATCCTTAACCCTGCAGTAATTGCTGGACCTGTAATGGCCTCCATTTATCACATCTATCTAGAGGGAATCTCCTCCACCCATAAATGACTATTAACACTGAGCCAAATGACTCTAACAGACGTGTCAACATTGATTACTACCCACTCAACACATACATACTGTACACATGCAGGGAGACTCTATCTTAATTTAACGCAACATATAAATCTTTTCAGCACTGGACACGAAACGGAAGATGTTCCCTGAGGGACTGAATAGTCAGGATCCTTCTACAAATAGAACAGACAAAGGGAATCTAACCTGAAGTGGTCCGGTCATTTCAGTTCATCCACTGAGGAAAATCAACAGATGAATCCAAAAAATCTGTCTCAAAAGAAGCAAGAATCCATCCTTGTAGATCAGAAAAATTTAAATGGTTAAAGCAACATTTGTTGTATTTTTATCTTAAAATAACAGCTTCGTCATTTTGATGGTACTCTGACTTGTAATAGGGTGAATGACTTCTCTATCAATGCCCCTCCTGGGCAGGATTTTTATCATCAACAGCGTAGTGCTTTATGGCATCAACAAAAATCTTCAGCAAGCAAGCTATGAGAAGAAGCAAAAACAATATAATCAGCCAGAGGTTTCACAGCCAAAGGTTTAGTCACTAGCTATAAATCTCAAGTTGCAAACTTACTAGATAACATACTTGGACATGGGTAACGTTGCTGTGATTGTTTTTGCATCGGCTGCTGTCCAGCTTTGTTAGATAACTTGCCATGCAAGTTTCAAGCAACATTATGCTGCTGATTATGTGTTGTTCTGACAATAGGGGCTTCAGATGAGAAAATTCATATTGTTCCCAGATCCAGATGAATTATAAACATACATATCAATCAAATGAGAAGTAGATTAATCAAAACAACGACTGCGTGTACTGTCAGCTATTGCGCATGCGCCACGCCCTTGACAGGCAGCAGACTGGATGAATGTATCACTTGGGGCTGGCTGCTCCCGAATTTCAAAACTGACCATAATGGCAGCTCATTCGAAATATCTCGTATTCTACGAAAATAGTCAACCGAAACTTGTTTCTGAAAACATTTTAGGCGAGGTATAGGCCATACAGTGGCTGAATCTGTCTTCTTTTCAGATCGACAAAGTTCAGTTTAAAAGATTTGAGTCATTTGTTTAGAGGCAGCGAGCCTAGCCGACCGCTCCTCATTTGCAATAAGTTGGCTGGATTCAACCAATTCAACTCGACGCCCACTTCTCCAAAGTCCCCGCAACACTACCAGAATGCATTGCACGGCTGCTCCCATAGAAATTAATGGGAGCGAGAAAAGTGGAGTCTGTGCTGACAAACACATGCTGCAGGTGCATCGTTTGTCATCCTTCATCTACACGTAAGTATTACATATTTTTAAACATAAATGTATGCAATTTAACCTGGTGAGTTATAAATAATAGTTATGGCCCTTGAGAGACATTTCTCAGTTCAATTGTGTGTGTGTGTGTGTGTGTGTGTGTGTGTGTGTGTGTGTGTGAGAGAGAGAGAGGGAGTGGGGAGAAGAGAAGAGGAGAGGAGCAGATTCAAGTAGTAAATAAACACTTAAATAAGGTGGAAAATTACCTACAATAACATACTTTCAATACAAATACGATATACACTGCTACCGAGCCCGCCGGCTGCCACCGCCACAGTTGCACTGTCTAATGAGGGCTCAACAGTCCAATGAGCGTGTGTGTCACGGTTCTGTCTTGGATCCGTGACACGAGACTGGATAGTATTTTGGTAAGAGTACACATCTCTTGTTTTGCACAATTTATATAAATATAGGAATATTTGAGTCTGTTATTTATTTTTTTGTTAAAGAAAATTGTGAGAATCGTATCGTATCGTAAATCGAGAGGTGAGTATATCGATATATCTACTTGATATGATAAAATCAGAGGAGAAGGTGCAGTGTGTAAAATTAATTGGTGTTTTTTCAGAAATGACTTTGTATAAACTAATTATAATCAAGTGTTTTAATTTGTGTATGCATGTATGTATCTTCATATTCAAGCACGCACAAAACATTCAGCCTATTACATCCCACAGAACACAGACCTCGAGGCCAGCGCTTCCATGGAGAAAACTGTGTGCTGGAGAAGACCCAGAGGACATCGGTGTCCTGGTTGAAGGTGTGGAGGTCCCGGCGAGTTTGGAAACATTAGGGATGCCTGTGCTTTGTTTTGGACTAATATACTGTCTGAACCTGAGCTACCCATGACACCTAAATGTACTTTTGAAGTGATGCAGAAGATTCTCAGAATCTAGATGGGCAGAGCTTTTCCAAAGCAATTTTTTTGTTAATTAATTTATTTTTGCTACAGGACTTTTAGTTTGCTCAATGTATGCAGACTGTCAAAACTTAAAATGACAGTCATTCACAAATACTGAGAGGTTGTATAATGTTTACTAGTGTTGGATTGTTAAGGATGTTTACTAGTAATATTTGATAAATGTTTTACATGCTTCAAACTTTAACATAAAATCCCACCAATTTTGGCTCAGGTGAAACTTCTTGTGTAAACAATGAAAGCCTAACCTTTATCAAGTTTGACAGTATGTGTAAAAGGACTTGTTTTTTAAAAACTACTTTAAAGTAAATTTTCTTCTTGGCTAAATTACGGGTTGGATCTGTGCATAAACTACAGTACTCACCGATACCAGCTTTTAGGCAGTATCGGAGGCCGTTCCAATGGTATCGGCGAACATTGCATGTTAACTGGTAAATGTTTCCAGTAGTCAGTAGCCAATTGCTACAATTGAATTGTATGTATACAGGCAAAAGGTTGCAAAATAAAAATGTAAATGATTTGCATGTTGTGTTTTTGTATGCATGTTTGGTCATACACAATACATTCCTGTTCTAGGAATGAAAAAACCCTAATTAAACCAGCAAGATTGACATCAGTTCATTCAAACACTGGCACTACTAAAACTGATAAACCTATAGGAGTGATATATCAAGGTTGAATTTGTCAACTGAAGTTTAAGCAATGTAGAATACACTCAAAGTGATTTCACTAAATGAACTAAGAACGAACATGTAACTCAAAAAAGATGCAAA
>NW_024042556.1:0-38435 GCF_014851395.1 Micropterus salmoides | reverse complement strand
AATGATTCAATTTCCCAGCTCCTGAGCAGAATTTTGTTTGGGTTAATCAAGCTATCTTCTGGAACCAGAGCTCCCCCAAGTGGACAAATACGTATTACATGCCATCGTCTGAAATGCCGTTTTAATGTATTAATGTCACTCTGTATTTACCTGTTCATATTCTGATGCCATTCGTGTATCTTGCTTATATTCTCTAAGAACGTGTAACAGCCAATATATCCAGAAAGTTAGTTAAGTTCTTCTCTTCTGATGTGATTCATTCTGAAATGCTAGCCTCAAAGTTGAACTACTGACAATTGTTTTCCTTTTATCAAGTGCTTAAACTAAGAACGGTATACCCGTTTTGACAATTAAGGTTTGATTGTGGAAGATATTTGATTAAAATACGCACAAATAGATTTTAGATTAGAAATATTGAAAGTTAAAGACAACGGTCCCTCAGGAAAACCGGAAACAAGCCCTCCCTCAGGGGAACAAATGACCGCCCTCTGGGAACCACGCCCCAACCGACAAAAGCAGCGACCCACATTGTCTCTTGTCCTCTCTTGTTCCTGGCTCTCCAACTGTGCTTCAGCACGCGCCCAGCGTGCCCCCTCTCCCGGCAATGCCCTAAGAACTTCAGTCCGCGCAACGAAGCCTTTGTTCGTTTTCAAGCCACACACGTGAAGCGCCGTAACATCGATTTTTCCCTCGTTTCCAGCAACTTTACTTGCTTTTTCTTTTCTTTTGTTTATTAAAAGTTATCAGACCACAAGTTACACTAGTTTAATTCAAGAACGACCAAGTTCTTTTAAGCTTTATTTCGAGCGAACTTACACAGCTCCCACTGAGGTCGGACCCCGCCAGGTGGTCCCGCCAGCAGTAACAAAGGACACCTGAAAGAACAGCCTAATTGCCAGACCGAGGACGGTCAACCCTTGAGGGTTTTTCTCTTCATTCCAGACACGGAGAACCCCCGGAACATTCCCTAGCATAAAGCCAGGAATCTGGCAGCTAGTGTGGGACCCGTGCAACAGGCCAAGCAGGCCGCCGACCCCAGTAAGGCAAAACAAGGCATTCTGTGATCAGTGATGTCCCATAGTTGTTAATAGATTATCTTTAACTCTTAAAACTCATAGCTTGTGTTCATTAGCTGCCTGTATGAGTCAAATGCTCCCCCAATAGAAAACCACATTCTCATTGTTTAGCCATTGTTTATTTCTTGGATGTATATTTTAACTGCATTTTTATATTCACCTTAATTAGTTAATAAATTCACTGTAATCAAAGGATTGTGTGTGTTGTGCCAAGTCCCTGCCACGAGAATTTCCCCCTTCGATATGAGAATGACTGACTGATTTAAAGTAATTGAGCAATTGTTAAGTAAGTGAATAAATGAATAATTATTAGCCATACTCAGGGAATCCCGAGACCCTGGGAGAACGGAATATCAGGTGGTGCCCCGCGAGAGATTTATGAATATTTTTCTGAATATTAAAATTCATAATTTGGTATTCTCATAAATTTATTAGATTAAATGTAGTCATGCTACATAACCACAGTTCAGTTGATTTATTTTTTAACGGGGGGGGGCAATCGCTTTTTCACACAGGGCCATGTGGGTCTGGATTTTCCCCCTTAATATTAAAACCTTCATTTAAAAACTGCATTTTGTGTTTACTTGTGTTTCTTTGTTTAATGTTAAATTTTTTTTGATGATCTAAGACATCTCGGAGTGACAAACAAATTGTTGCCCGTCTTTTAAATAACTGCACCCCAATTCATTGATTAAAGAGGTGGTATTCTGCTCATTTTCAGGTTCATTTTATATGGGGTTGTACCAGAACAGGTTTACATGGCTTAATTTTCAAAAAACACCATATTTTTGTCATACTGCACATTGCTGCAGCTTCTCTTTTCACCCTGTGTGAAGGCTTCGTTTTAGCTAAGGAGTGATACATCTTGTCTCTACATGATCTTTTTGGACATGGAGTTGCACATGCGCAGTTCCTAGTTAAGGACTATAGCCAATCAGAAGCAGAGAAGGGCGGGTCAGTGAGAAGCAATGTTATGCCCTTAAAAAGTGGAAAAGTAACGGAAAGGTTGAAGAACACACACGCAGCTCTTGCCTTCACTCGTTTGAATGAGGGAGAGAAGCATCCCCCTACTGGAGCCCCGAGGCATTACCAACCCATCGACAACAATGAAACCATAGACACGAGGATCAGTATCATCTAACTGCATTCCACTTCTTAATATTATCGCTGTATAGTTTTAAACAGTGATAAAACTTAATACACATTCTAATATAAACATTAATATAACAAACTGTTGTAAATGAAATGTTCTGAAAATAGAATAGTGTATGAAATTAGCTTTTCAAATAGATTACTTGGTATCAAAATGAATTATGACTATACTTTCTCAGTCTCAGAATTCCTCTCAGGTCTCAGAATTCCTCTCAGGGAATGACCTCCTAGATCCATATCAGTCTGGTTTTAAGAGTGCCCACTCTACTGAAACGGCTCTTCTGTCTGTAACAGAAGCCCTAAGGTCAGCTAAAGCTGCAGCCCAATCCTCGGTTCTTATCCTGCTTGACCTATCAGCTGCCTTTGACACAGTCAACCACAGGATCCTGCTATCCGCTCTCTCAGCAATGGGCATCTCGAGTAAAGCACTCCTGTGGTTCGAATCCTACCTCTCGGTGTTCCTACAATCTTTTGTGGCAAGGACAATCCTCCTCCCACTGCCTCTCCACAGGGGTGCCCCAAGGCTCAGTGCTTGGGCCCTTCTCTTCTCAATTAAAACACCTCACTGGGGCCGATCATTCGCTGCGCACGGCTTCTCTTACCACTGCTACGCAGACGACACACAACTCTACCTATCCTTCCCGCCAGGCGATCCCACTGTCTCGGCGCGGATCACGGACTGTCTATCAGACATATCTGCATGGATGAAGGCTTGCCACCTTCAACTAAACCTCTCTAAGACTGAACTCTTGGTCATTCCAGCCAAGCAATCTATCCCCATAACATCAAACTACAAATTGACTCCGCAACCATCACTCCAACCAAGGTGGTGAGAAACTTGGGTGTCATGATTGATGACAGCTGTCCTTTTCAGACTATGTTGCTGCTGTGCCGCTTTGCTCTATACAACATAAGGAAAATCAGGCCCTACCTCACTCAGCACGCCACCCAGCCCAAAAGGACTCATGTCACTCCATTCCAGTGACCTCCACTGGCTCCCCATGGCCTCCAGAATCAAATTCAAGTCACTAATGCTTGCATACAGAGTGACTACTGGGTCTGCACCCATCTACCTAAACTCCATAATACAAGTTTACGTTCCTTCTTAGCCACTACACTCTTCCAACAAATGCTGCCTGCTCTGCCATCCCTTCACACAAAGCAATCCCAGTCCCAGCTATTCTCATCTGTGACACCACGATGGTGGAACGAGCTACCACACACCATCAGAGCAGGGCGTCCCTCTCTAACTTCAAGAAGCTCTTGAAAACTCATCTCTTCTGAGAACACTTCCTCTTATAACACCTCTAACTCCTAACCTCTAACATGCACTTCCTGTGCTCTTCTTCTTCTATCCTCTACAATGATCTTGTATTGATTGCACTTTTTGTTAACTCTTACTTCCTTCCCTAGGTATCTACCCCATTGATGTGATATGTACTGTGAGCTCTTAGTATTTATTGCTGCTCTTACTAGTATGTATTGTCAGTTGTAGATCTGTAGTTGATGCTCTGTTGATGCTTGTATGTTGTTCCTCAATGTAAGTCGCTTTGGATAAAAGCGTCTGCCAAATGAGTAAATGTAAACGTACTTTCACATACCACTTGTCACATAAACAGGGCTTTGGTTCAGCTGTACATGTTGCCGACCAGCTTGGCAACATAGACTGGAGCAAGAGTTTCAGAGTGGTGAGTTATTAATCTGTAATACAAAGTCTCTTTCATCCATAAAGTTTTAACTGAGCTCTGTCTCTACATCACAGTAACAACTTTATGTCCATTGACGGCCTGGAGGGTAGCTAGTGTTTGGAAGGGAGAGAAGGTGTGTGCTGCAGCTCACTGTTTTCCACCGGTGTTTTTGAGGGCCGTGTCGGACTAGCTGATCAGATCAGTGTTTTCTGTGGAAGATGGGAACTCCCTTTGGGGGGACTTTGGGCTTTTTCAATTTGCTAACCTGTTACATGCACAAAACAGTTATATAACTCGAGGGAAAAGGCCAAAAAGCAGAATACCACCTCTTTAATATTTCATGATTTATTGTATCAAATGCTTTTTTCAAATCAAGGAAATCCCAACTCCATATTTCTTTTGTTTGTGGAATTTGTGATTTCTTCAATGAGTGTGTTTAAAGCTAATTATGTTGACCTATTTATTCTGAATCCTTATTGGCTGTCAGCAAGTAATTGGTATTATCTATGAATTTGTCCAATCTGTCACTGAAGAGAGTTCCAGGATTTTTGAGAATTGTAGCGGTAGAGAGACAGGCCTGTAATTTGTGAAGTGGTGTTTATCTCCAGTTTTGTACATAGGTATGACATTTGTTGTTTTCATTTTTGTTTTTTTGACCAGTTTGGAATGACAAATTAAAGATGTGAGTTAGTGGTTTTGATATCCCCTCAATTACATTCAGTATCAGTAGATGCTTTAGTTTTGCATTTAAAAAAATGTTTATTATTTATTTTTCTTCTACTGTTTTAAGGAACATTGAACTTTGATTTCTTTCCATAAAATTATTAAATGTCCCCCCTTTCTTTCACAGCTCTCAGATCCGGCATCAGTTCCTTCCTTTTTCAGAAAGCAGGATGAAACAAAAACAAAAACAGGCCTGCTTGGCATGTAACACCCCCACCCTTATAAATCCAAACATGTTTGGAACCAATACCTCAACATACATTCAGCTACATCACACGTGACAAAGCATCTGCCAGCACATTATTAGATCCCTTCTGGATCTGAATCTCCAGGGTGTAGCCCTGCACTATTAAAGACCAACGCATAAGGCGTTGGTTGGTATTGTGCATTCTGGAGAGGAACACAAGAGGATTATGGTCAGTGAACACCTTGATAGGTTTGACACTTGATCCCAGGTAAACTTCAAAGTGTTGCAGTACAAACAATAGTGTAAGAGCTTCTTAAGTACCTAGTACTTATTAAGTTACTGGTTATTAAATTTGCGTGAGAAGTAACTCACGGGATGATCGATTCCCTGGTGGTCTTCTTGCAGCAGAACAGCTCCAGCCATGACTGCGCTGGCATCAACTTCTAGCTTGAAGGGCACAGAGAAGTCTGGGGCAGACAGGACAGGAGCGCAACACAGGATGCTTTTCAAATTTTCAAAAGACTGTTGGCACTCACTGGACCAAACGAAGGGCTTTGAAGGACTGGTTAAGGTAGTCAATATGGCTGTTTTTACAGAACTGGTGATAGTACCCAGGCATCTCAAGAAAACGGCGCAGCTCTCTCCTGGTAGTTGGTACAGGAAATATAGTAATGGCCTTGATTTTTGCATCTACAGGACGCACCTGTCCTCGACCAACCTGCTGGCCAAGATAGAGAATAGTACCCTTCCCAAACTCCATGGACTACAGTTGGTACTGCAAACCCACAAGGTAGTCAGCCTCCTTCTTTATCACTTCCCTCTTTGCTGGCCTGACCCATTACGCATGCAAATGCTCCGCATTTTTATACCGCCTTTCTAGTCTTTCTGACCACTCAAATGCTTGTACACTACATCGCTTTCAACATTCAGACATGAGCCTAAGTGCTCAAACAGAAACTAACATTCACACATTCACTTTCGATTATGAGGCAACCCTCTACCTCCTGAGCCACAGCCGCCCATGCTGCTTGATCAGTTTCGGGTTAGTCAGAACTATTTCATGAATTAGGACCGAGGTCTGGGAGGGAATATCATTAAACAGACATGGGAACAACATCACCACATTTCTTATTAGAAAGATAAAATAAGTAGTGGGGCAAGTAAGACAAGATCTCAGTGTTACTTGGCCTTGCCCCCTGTGGCTTAGCATTACCCATCACTAATCCATCCTCATCATCAGAAGAGCTCACCTTTGTGAGGACACCACCCGTGAGACAGACTTCACAACATGGGATGTGGATGATGACAAGCCAAACCATTTTTAGACATCAGAATGTATTGCTTTCTCATAGGCTGTGATCCCTGAGCATGATGAAAAATTGAAAAGCATGAAAAGTTGGCTATCGAATATTTATTTTTCTTTTGTTCTGACGTTCAAGCACACACCCTGGATTTATTTCCACTTGCGATCGTTATATACAGCTAACACAATAGGTTATTAACAGAATAAAAATAGTTTGAAAAGAAACGTCAAACTCACCCCTACTCTAAATATTCCCAAAGAAGTGTCTCCGTCTGTCATTGTGCTGGATGACATCAAGCTATTTAGTCTCTGGATCATTGTTGATCTCAGATATGTCTTGATACAATGGAGGACGAGAAACAACACATTTTTTTGCCACAGGAGTGGCATTCATTACCGATGCTACTGAGGCTATTGTTGGGCCTCCTTCAATACCAGAACTCTGAATCACGTCTGGCAACATATCCAGCTGTGCACGGAGAGTGTCAATGTAAAAATCGCTCTTGTAGAGACCCTAGGGACCGTCTCCCTTTCAGCTGCAGACACAATCATGTGCTCCAGTGCAGCTGCCACATGCACGTCTCACTGTTCAAAACTTCTAAGTATAGTCTCTTGTAATGATCCACTGGGTTCTGGAATGTGTGTTCAGGCTCTCTTCCTGTATCCAGTCTAGCATGGCGTTTCTGTTGCCAAGGCAACACTGGGGCGTCTTTGAGGTTTTGCGAGTCTTCCACAACTTTTTTGTAAAACTTCTCAAAAACGTGATGACCTCTTTCTTTGAATGAAGGTTCTTGTCAAAGCCACAGCCTTCTGTGCATCCTGTAATGATATGTTATTGTTGTGGTGGCAGCCCGGCAGATGGTGAGTGTCCTGTTTATTTCTCCTTTTTTCTTGTGATTCGGTTTTCCCTTGTGTTTTGGCTGCCCGTCTGTGTCTCCTCTCCGCTCCCCTTGCTTGTTCTCCCTGTACTGATACTGACTATTGTACAGCCAACCTACAGAGGGCACCGTTTAGCTGGTGTTGCATTACGTTGCATGTAAACTGAGGTCGAGCAATAAAGCACTCTTGAGAATGGCAGTCTGCGTGTACAGTCCAATCAATACATGGTAGCAGGAGTGTAATGAATAACATTCGCCCACCTGACGAGTTACAGTTGACGGGCAACGTCCACCCTAACTGGAAAGCCTTTAGGCAAAGTTTGAGCTTTATTTATTAGCTATTAGGCCCGAAAGAAACGATCGGTGGTAGATAGATCTGTTGCTAATTGTGGCTGGTCGGGCCGCGTTGGATATGTACAACACGTTCGACTTTTCAGAGGAGGAAAGAGACTAGCTGCCAGCGGTACTGAGCAAGTTTGAGGAATACTGCACGCTAAGAAAAAATGAAACATATGAATGGTATGTCTTCAGGAACAGAATGCAAAAAGAGACTGAATCAATAGAACTGTATGTGACAGACTTGTGCCTCAAGAGTCAGTCCTGCAACTTTGGCACACTGTGCGACATGATAAGGGACCAGATCGTAATAGGAGTGCAGGACAAGAGAGTAAGGCTGCTGTTATTAAAAAAAAATGAACTCACCTTAGAAAAGGCAGTTGGTATTTGCCAGGCTGCAGAAAGTACAAAGATATAGCTAAAATCATTTGAAAATGAAAGTGAAACTGCCACTGTTGATATGGTGCAAAAACACAAAAAGAGATCTGATAAGCGGCAGTCACAGAAACCCAAATGGAAACCACAGGGCAGAGACTGTGGAGGACAAAAATCACTTTGCCAGGTCCTGCTTCACAAAGAAAAAGGTACATGTCGTTGGGCAGAAACAATAGGAAAGTGATAGTGAGGACGGAGAACCACTGTATATCGAAGCAGTAACACTGACTGATATGGACGGTAATGAGGATGAATGGATAGCACCTTTGAGTGTAGATGGTGTAACAGTACCAATGAAAATCGACACAGGTGCACAAGTAAATGTCCTGCCAAGAAAATACTTCAAGAAGCTGAGCATTAAGCCAAAAGTGAGACCCAAGAAAATTGGACTTAAGGGCATTTAATGACCAACCGATCCCATACAAAGGTGTTTTCAGAGCTACTCTTTCAGGTGAGGGTCACACCGTAAGTGCACTGTTTGTCCTAGTTGAGGAGGATAGACAGCCGATCTTAGGTCTAAAAGCAAGTGAAAGACTAGGGCTTATTAAGAGAGTCCATGTCATTGATAGTGCTCTAGTTACCAATAGGGGTGCCGCAGATGGCAAACAGATGGACACATCTGCAGATTCCACCACTGAGATAGTGAGAGAGTACAAGGATGTATTCCAGGGTGTTTGCTGCCTACCTAACCAGTACAAAATACGGCTGAAAGACAATGCAGAACTGGTTACCCACGCAGCAAGGAAAGTGCCATTGGCTTTAAAAGAAAGACTGAGAAGAGAACTGAAATCCCTGATAGGTAAGGGGATAGTGAGAAAAGTGAAGGAACAGACAGACTAGGTTAATTCCCTCGTCATTGTGGAAAAAAAGAACGGAGATCTGAGACTTTGCATCGATCCAAGAGATCTGAATAAATGGATCAAAAGAGAGCACTACAGGCTGCCAACTAAATCAGACATCACAAGTGCAACTGCTGGGGCACGTTTCTTTTCCAAGCTTGACGCATCATCAGAGTTCTACCAAATTAAACTGGATGAAGGGAAAGTTCAAAACTGTGCACATTCAACACTCCCTTTGGAAGGCATTGCTTTCTACGCATGCCCTTTGGAATTGCCTCAGCCCCAGAGGTTTTCCACAGGACAGTCCAACAAATGTTCGATGGCATGGAAGATGTGGGAGTTTTCCTGGATGAACATGATGAGATATTGAGAAAAGTGAAAACACCTGGTAATGGCAGACGCACTTAGCAGAGCATCCTTGAGCCACACAGGGTCAAGTAACACGGAACATGATGTACAGGTTCATGTGTACTGCATACAAATGCACCTACCAGTTTCCGAGGACAGATGGAGACAGCTTGCCGAGGCAACGGCAGACAACCGTGAGCTGCAAGCTGTAATGGACAAAATCCACCTGCAAGGAGACCAGAAGCTGACAAATCCATATCAGAGCTTTAAAGACGAGCTGTCAGTTGTGCATGGTGTGCTCCTGAGAGGTAAACGGATTGCTCACAAATGGCAAAACTCACACATGAGGGACACTTGGGCATTGAGAAATGCAAGAGATGTGCAAGATGTATTGGCCACACATGAATAGGGACATTGAGGTACTAGTGCAGCGCTGTGAGACATGTCAGCAGCACAGGTACCAGCAACCTGAGGAGCCCCTAATGGCCCACAGCAAACCTGAGGAGCCATGGAGAAAAGTTGGCACAGACTCATTCCAGCTGGCAGGGAGGGACTACCTTGTCATTGTGGACTACAAGTCAAACTATCCAGAGCTGGCGCTGCTGTCTACACAACAGCACAACAAATGATAAAACACACTAAGGCCATCTTCACAAGACATATGACATATGGTTTTGAACATGTAACATCAAGTCCACTGTTCCCGCAGTCAAACGGCTTGGCTGAAAAAGGAGTGCAGATTGTGAAGCGGCTGCTAAAGAAAGCTGCAGAGACTGGGGAGGATCCTTATTTAGTCCTGCTAAACTACAGAGCATCCCCTCTTGAATGTGGACAGTCTCCAGGTGAACTCCTCATGAACAGGAAGCTGAGAACACGGCTACCCTCGGCAGAACACCTGCTTCATAAGAGGCACAGAGACTTTACAAAGATGAACAGCCAGAGCAAAGCCTACAACAGGAACGCCAAACCATTATGTCCACTGGAACAAACGGACACGGTACGTGTCAGATGTGATGGAAAATGGGGACCTGTTGCCAAGGTCATCAAAGAGACAACACCAAGATCCTACGAGGTACTTACTGAGTATGGCAACACGCTGCAAAGAAATCGTCGTCACCTGCTGAAAGTGCCACGCACCTGTCTTGAAGGGACAGACATTGGCGTCTCTGATGGACTAAAGGAGTAAAGCACAACTCACCCAGCTTTACAGCTGTCACTGGAAACAGCACAGAACACTCACCTTCCACTGAAACAGGTCAAGAGGGACCACGTCGTCACGCAATGAAACCTAAAAGACTAATAGAAGAGTGTTAAGTTAAAAAAAAAAAAAAGAAATATAATGCAGCAAAGTTCTGTGCAGCTGGTGTTGTAAAAAGGCAGCAAGATTGTGTTAAACAGATGTTTTACTTTTGCTGTTGCTATGAGTAGGTGCTGTTAAGGTTGCCAGACCTTCTTTCAGTAACGGTTCTAAGAAAAAAAGAGAGAAAAAAAAGTTGGATCACGGCGGAGAGATTGATCCACCAGCTGGGCACGAGGAGCAGGTGTCAGCCGGACCACCGGCGGAGTTGATGTCGGTCGGTCCTCCGACCGGGCAGGTTGGTCAGTGGCCACCCCAGAGGACTCAGGTGCTAAGGTCCCTTGGGGGTTCGCTAACTGTAGTGTAATTGGGCTGGGTCGAGGAGACCTTAGACCAAGGGCAGGTGGCGGGGGTTGGTGCTGGTGGGGACCGTGATGGCCACGTCTCCTCCGATGGCCACCACGGAACCCAGAGAAGATGGCCAGGCGAGTCCAGTCAAACAGATGGTGGTGGTCACTGTCGTTTGCCAGCCAGGAAGCAGATTGACCAGAGGGTGAGTCTCTCTGCCCAGGGAGTCAAGTGTGGGGTCAGGCGGGCAGGTGAAGGACAGGCAGGCGGGCGCTAGCCTTGACTTGCTGCTCGGACCCCCATGCCCTTGTTCCCCAGCATCCACCTCTCCCTCACCTCCCTTTTTCCCCTCAATAAAACCTGTTTCACCGGAACATTGCTTTTGGTTCCTCTCTGTCCAACACACACTCAACATTTATAGTCTGTAATGTCCTAGACAACATATCAGCACCAGATGCAGACCAAAGAATGTGCTGAACTTGTCCAGCACTGCCAAAATTCCCCAAGCTTTCCTACCAGGATTGTTGTATGATTCTTCATTTATTTCAGTCATCAGAGTGGAAAGTACAGCGTAGTTGTCAAGGACAGATTTCACTGTACCTGTGCGTACCATCCATTCCGTTGGGCAAAGACTGCTCAGGTTAATATTGCCATGGACTATTTCATTTTTTAAGACTTCATGCACAAAGTCCAGTGCATCTCTGATGACTTTACATTTTTTCCCAGTATCTTGTAAACATAAATTAAGACAATGCACAAAGCAATACACATAAATGGCTGCCAGATTGTCCCATTTAAAGAGTCCATTCAAATGTCCAGAACTACTTGCAGCCCATCATATGCCTGTCCACGGCATATACTGGGCAAAATGTTGCAGCGGACCAGAATGTTGTTTAGTTCAGTGAGAATGGTGGAGGCGTGAGGTAAGTCAAATAGGCCAGTAAAGTCCTCGTGAGAGACTGAGAGACTGTCGTCAACCCAGCGGAACAGAACCACCAACTTCTCTTTGTTTGAAATGTCTCTTGTTTCGTCTGCTAATATTGCATAAAACTCCCCACGAATAGGTGACAGTACTGAACGAGAAACTGAATGAATCAGTTCATTGATTATGTCATGGCTTATATAGTTACTGTCCACTAACCACTGGTAAATGTCAGGACAATCCTGTGCCCGTAATTCCAACAACTTATAAAGATAGTGGTTTTTTGGATCATTACCATCTGATGGTATGCCCTGACCCATGAGATTAATGATGGACATTATCTCCTTAACTAGTATGTCTCATCTGGGCTGTTGTTTAACTTTTAGCTGGGTGTCAAGCTGGGACACAATAGACTGCTCCACGGCCTCTCTATGATATTTGCTACTTTCATGTTTCCGAAAAGAGCACACAGTATTTTTCCAGTTTTGGAATCCAAGCACAGAGAAAACATGTTCATTAGTTTTGCTTAACCCCAAACCCAGTCCTTTAATAGTCCAAAGGCAACACTGAGCGCAGAACATTTTTGCTCGCATTTGACACATTAGTCACTGGAAGTCTTTAAACCGCTGTGGTTGAACAGACCGGCTTGTCTGTGTTACACCTTGTACAGGTCTTGTTCCCAGAGAATTGCTGGGTCGTCTGGTTGGTGAGACTTTGTCAGATCCCTGCAAAAGTCACTGGAGCAGTGGACTTCTGCCAGGCTTGTAGAAGGAGAAGACGTGGAAGCTGGGGGCTCTGGAGCGATAGAGGAGTCTATAGCCAGGGCAGAGGGCACAAATGGTTTCCTGGAGGAGCAGCAATGACTGCGACAGAACAGACAGAGTGACCAACGTAGCTGGAGCCGAGGCAGATGAACACGGACTGTAGACTCAGTTGCTGGCTGGATGAGACCCACCAGATATAGTGTGGCACGTTGGGACAGCCGAGGCAGCAGCGACACATCCAGGGCTGTCGCTGTCTGGTACAGCGGCAGACCAGCTAGGTGGAGCAGCAGACCTTTCATTTCAAGCTTCCCCAGGGAGTTCACGGTCAGTGTCGGGTGAAGTGACAGCAGCTGCAATTCCCTTAACTTTCGCTGGCATTGTGCCCAAAAATGTGTTATTTTACAGCGTTTCATTGTCGGTAAAACTTTAACGCTAACGAAGTAGCAGTCATAAGAAGTGCCAGGTGGCTAGGATTTTTCAGTTTTGTTTACATCACATGACACAATCTGCCAATACATTTTTGGATAGAATAATTTATTGCTCTCTCATTGGAGAATGATGCTGCTGCTGCCATAGACTACTGTGCATTTCATCTATCGAAGAGTTCAGTTTTATTATATATATTTTAAATTTTATTTAAATTATCCATGGTCATTGGCACTGCCTCGCTGGCTTCTGTTACACCTGGTTCTTGTCAGAAAACGTGCCACAGTATTCTGGTTCAGCTGAAGAGACTTACTCTAGCAAGCTGATAATAAACAAATTGCATTCATCAACATACAGCTGTTGTTTTTTAAAGCTCCACAGAGCTGCAGAGTTGGTGATAACTGGGATCAGAACATAGACTGTATATAAATGTGTGTATGTAATGTTTAAACAGTCAGGGGTTCAGAACAACCAGAGACAGTTTCACTTCACACCAAGTCATTTCATCCAATGGCTGCTCAGGTTTTTCTGCTACTAACTTAACTAAGTATAGTTAACTGACAGAACAAACTTGCTTTCTGCTTGAAACTTTTTATTCAGTTCACAATCATCACATGCTACAAAAACATAGTGTCGTGTCAGAAGGAATGAGTTCGCTCTGTTTGAAGAGGAAAAGGAACTACTTCATGGTTGAATGAAGGTTAAACACTGATAAGATCACAGTGTCTATCAGTCATTAAAATGAAATGAACATTCAGCCATGTTGCTGTTGGCATGTTTGATTGGTTCGTCTCTCCCATCTTTCTGTTAAGCATCGTTTCTTCTTCTGGTGCAAAGTGCACATGATGCCAACAAATTTCCCCGACACATGCTTTGTTGGAATAAATGAAACTAAATACACACAGCAGTGTATTTAGTGAGGTAGGAGCAGCAGGATCCCTCCTTTCATCAATATTTGATCAATATCTGATCAAAGTGTATCATCAGTAGAAGTTGGATCCTCTGCCGGCTGAATTTACCTCCCTGTGAGATTATATACTTAGTACACTCAACGCCTCTCTATGAGTGTTGTGAACATTACATAAATTACACGTGGCACTCGTGAGTAATGCTACATGGTGGCTGCTATGGCACTGCAACGCCAATAGAAGGATTAGAGTGTCCATGAGGGCCCATGAAGAGTCTTTGTTTAGAATAATATAAGTCTGTTAAACTCTCTGAATTTTCTTTGGCAGTCAATGCAGCCGGCTCAGACACTTTTAATGGCTGAAATAAAGAAAACACGGTCTGACATAAAGCGGATGTCAAAAAAAAGGGAGAAGAGTTTTTCTTGTGAGGTGGAAGTTTGATGCAGCTTGTTCACAAACAAAAGAAAAATCTGAGAGTTTAATAGAATGATATTGTTCTAAACAAAGGCTTTAGGTAGAAAAGTAAACACTACATATTGTTGATCACATCAGACACACTCCTGTCAGCTCCCACTGCCAACAGCCGGCTGCCAGAAAGCCCAGAGTTGTTATAGCCTTCTTGTATCTGTACCGGTTGGCACACTTCCATCAGGTTGGTCTGTCTAATGCTGAAGTTTAGCACACAGATCCAAGAGCAAGAGAGTCTCTAGGGAATCTAAATCCAAGTATTAGCCTGTCATCATCATGAGCCAGGAAATCATAATGGAGACTCTCTAATCCTCCCATTGGTGTTGTCCTCTGCAGTGCCATAGCTCAGCCTTGCAGCATTACGCACCAGTGTCACACCGTATTTATATTGTAATGCTTGTTTTATGTAACGGTCAGGGGTTCAGAACAACCAGAGACACTGTCACTTCACACCGAGCCATTTCATCCAATGTATATTTAAAAGATGGAACAAATTTGTTTTCTGCTTTAAATATTTTCATTTATTTACAATCATCACGTCCTACAAAAACGGTTTGTTTGTTTGGAGATCAACAGGAACTACTTCAGGGTTTGACTGAAGGTTAAACACTGCTAAGATCACAGTGTGAACATTCAGCTGTGCTGCTGTTTTGCATGTTTAATTGTTTTGCCTCTCCTATCTTCCTGTTAAACATCGTTTCTTTTTAAGGTGTAAAGTGCAGCTCTGATGGTGCCGACAGTTTCCCCACCCATGCTTTGTTGTGATAACAGAAACTAATTGCTGTGCACACTTAAGCAGTGTGTATTTAGTAATGCGGGAGCAGCAAGATCCCTCTCACACATCCTTTTACATCAGTATCTGATGTTCTGTCCTCTGATCAAATCAATCATCAGTGTCTACTGTCTGCAGAGTGAGTAGTTGTTGAAGTAGGATTCAGAATTTACTGTCCTGGTGGTAAAAGGAACATAAATAGAAGTATAATATATAAAAAGTAAGCAGATCAAATAATACAATAATACTAATACTATAATACAATGACAGCTGCACCTTTAAAGCAGAGTTTACTCACTGTGAGTTAAAACAACACTCACATGTCCACATGTACATATAAAGTTTTGAGGTACGTGTACTTCAGTGTTTCCATGTCTTACTCTGTTGCAGTACTTCTCAGGGGAACTATTGTACTTCAAATATAATAAATTTGGTTATTTTAAGTATACTTGTTGAGACGAATGTCAAATATTAAGTTGATTTAGGTTTAATTTTTTTGTAGCTTAATTATTAAATTATTTCCTCGAATACCAATTGATTGATTGGGAGATCACCTGGAGGGGCAGTCCTGAGCTGAGAAGTTTGTGTGAGGTGAAGGTTCAAGGAGGTGTTTCCGCTGCAGCCAGGTGGGAAAAGACGCCAGTTTAATGAGAATTAGGGCCGGGAAATGTGCTGGAGTTATACAAAGAAGGAGAAGGAAATGAAGATTAACAGCGGAGGGTGCATCAGGGTGCAGGAGATCTCAGAGACGCTACTGGTATGTGAGTGATCACTTAGTTTAAGTGTATTTGGACTTTTTTAATGATTTGCATGCAGCACGATATAATGGTTTGTTTAAAAAGATCAGTGTGACGCTTTCGGGATCGTGCTGTGCTCTTGTTTATTTTGTCTGCTTTCATTTAACAACATGGTTGATTAGTTTAAGTGATTGTTTAATGTGCTTATTAGTCGTGAGTCATGATAGCGGAGGAAATTGTTTCTTTACATTATTACGTCATTCAGAGTGGAAATGTAAACATGATTAAAGTAAGTCAGTAGTCGATAAAGTGGAAACGCATGATTAACTTGTTTATTTAAGAGCTGTGTGAATTATTATTATTCGGATTAATCTTTGCTTTATTACTGATCATTTGTTTAATTTGAGTCACAAATGCTGACGGAGTACAATTGGAATATTATTTAAATAAGGGGCCTTCTCGCTGTGAGGTGAGAGTGCTAACCACTGCACCACCGTGCCGCTCTGTTATCAACAGGGTGATGCAGAAAATTAAGTTATTAACATTATCTGAATTCTTCACTGAAACCAGCTGATTTTTACTTTGTTCTGATTCATTTAAAACATCAAATATGTAATAAATCATATTTTATTGCTAATATAATTCAGGCTGCGTTCATAGGACAATTCAGATTAAAGGGGAAAGTATTGTGACACAGTGGGCGAGAGAGAGAGAGGTCCTGAGGTCAGGTGACCATCGCTGGAGGAGGTACTCAGATCCTTCACTCCAGTAAAAGTACTGTAGAAATACACTGTTACAAGAAGGTTTGAAGGTTTTGGAAACATGTAGAGAAAATTAAAAACCGTGGCTGGAGGACGTAGCCGTGTGGATTCGCCTTCTTCTGAAATCTGCTGCTGTCAACAGATGCCAACCAGGAGTGAAGCTCTTTTTTACTAGAGCAAAAATCTGCTGTTTAACACCTCCTGATCTCCAGTATTGATCAACTTATCCCTTCATCCGGCGTTGTGCCGATCTGTGGGTGAACTTTGCAGAACGTTTGAATCATCTACTTGATGAATGGCAGGCGAGCAGAGCAGAGAGAAAATGGTCAACAATAAGCCCCAGTTTAGCTGGAAGGGTACAGTGTAAGTTACAGTGAGAATGATGAATAGAGACTGCAGCTCTGCAGCTTCTCAAGATTAATTCCAGCTGTTATACTGGGTCCAAGCATTCTTGTTGACCCTCAGTGGAACGCTGGATTTCCAGGTAATCCTATTTAGAAATAATTAGGGAATAAATGGGGCAGAGTCAGAGTAAAGCGGGGACTGATTGTGGAGCCCTTTCTAAAATCCTTTCACCAGTTGTGAAATTAATGTATGAAAAAGATGAGGCATCAATGAGACACGTTGATAAGTGGGTGGAGTGGGGTGCAGTTTCCAGAAAAGGGAAGCTTTAGTCTAGAAAAGTGTGCAGCCTTGTCCAGAGAGACGAAAAAGAAAGAACCTGCACTTCAGATTGGCACATGAAGACAAGAATTAAGGGAAAGGAAAACTTAGAATGGAAATTAGACGAGATAAAATTAAGATAAAAAAAGAAATCATCCAGTCCTGGACTCTGCTCCTCCTCCTCCTTGTGCTCTGGTTCCAGATCCAGATCCAGCCCAGGTGCCCAAGCTCCAGACTCGGGAGAGAAGGAGGGTGGTTAAAGATGAGGCCACTGCTGAGGCTGCTGCTTTAGAAACAGAGACTCCTGAAACATGACACTGCAGCAACAGAGAGATGAGGAAGCCAAAGATTAAATCTGCACTCAGAAAGACTGCTCAGGTCCAATAAATGTTGAAAGGAATATTGGTATTCACAACATTGATGAAGGAATGGCTCACATGACAGCTTCACAGACACAGTTGGAGCAGTTTAGACAGTTTGTAAAAGAAAAGACACCGATGGGCAAATCAGCTCAAGGATAACTTCCAAAAAATACATACATTCCAAAATTTATACTTCACACCAGTCCTACAAGAAAGCACAGAGTACAACAATCTCTACTTCGATTCACTTTACTGTAGAGAAACAATCCTGAAGTAAAGATGTCACTGGATAATTGCTGCCTGCAGGATCATGTTTACATGCAAGAACAGACCGAATCATGTAGGACGATCCTGGTCTGCATGACCATTGCCTTATGATCAGTGTTGGGCTAGTAACTTCCAAAATGTAATACATTATAGATTACTAGTTATTGTCATTTGATAGTAATTAGTTATATTACAATACTGTCTCTGAATTGTAATGCTTTACACTACTTTTGCGTTACATTCACTGCTGTTAATGGATGTATTATTCTGATAGTAAGATGTGCTGCATAGGTGGGTTCTAGTGATGTGCAGAGATGTATCCGTGGATCATGTAGGTCATATCATAAAAATGAACCTTCTGATTTATACCGGGGGAGAGATGGAAATAGGTGAAAAAGGATTAAATGTCTCCCCATTAAGAAAGACGAGGTATGGCAGCATAACGTCATTGATTCTTTGAATCTCCTGACAGTGTCGGGTCGGAAATAAGGACCGGCCGGGCCAGTAAAAGACCTGGTCCCTACCCTAACCAACGTAATAAACTCAATAAAATTACTCTATTAGATTTCTTCTTTAGTCAAAAGACGGCGTAGTCAAAAACTTCACTGGAGACGGTCAAGAGTCGGTGCAAAAGAGTTTATTCCAATAAAGGACAGATAAACCCGAGCAACATCCCTGCAGGTCTCAGGATGGAACCGAGTTGGTGGTCAGCGAACATCGCCTTATATTCACCTTAAGCTCCACCTTGTCCCTCCTTTCAGGTGGGCGTTACATCTTAACTCCTCCTTATCTCCTCCTTCTAGGTGGGCGTTACTCCTTAACTCCACCTATGGTGTTCGCTGACCATTCCCCCCCTTTGGTGGATTTCTTATCCTCTATTGCCATCTAGTGGCCTTTTTCTTGTACTGTTTTACCAAATTAACCCTTTCATTAATGTTACAATTTCCACTTTTTAACTATTATTATGTGTAATTATTGTTACCATTTATCTCTCTTTATATTTTTTACACTACTGGATTTAGAAATCCACCAATATGTTTCAACTTCAGTCCCACCGTATTTTTTTAAAGTTATACAGGCATAGTTTGACACCATTAAAACTTAAACACTTACAATCGTATTTTTTAAAAGAATTAATAAGGAGTAACATAGTTCATACATGTATAACGTGATTCAATGAACAATTACATGATTTAGCAATGCCAACCATGAGGGTGCTTTGTCTCATACAAGTTAACTTTCAGCAGCGCAGAGCTTGGTTGCATGCAGTACCTAGCCGTACCAGGCGCCATAAATCACAACATGTCATGATCTCATTCTTGGCTTCAGTTCGCGATGATCTCAGCCCTGGCGTACGTGACTTTCTGCATGTGCCTTGCTTCTAATGAGCGGGTTACGGTTGGCTAGGTTTTGCCTGCGCGGCCTGAGCAGCTCCTCTGCTCATTAAAAAGCACACGTTCATGAATACACAGAGTATAGGAATAATGTATGATAACACACAGAATATAAGAATAAAATATGAGTTTAAACTCACTCTTTAAACACTCAGTAGGTATACACTCAGTAGTAAAACACTCAGTAGTTTAAACACTCAGCAGTCAGACTTCACACTAAAAGAATACTCAGTAGTAAAACACTCAGTAGATATAACATATTGCAAACCATTGATAATGTGTATAAATATAGAAAAAGAACCTAACAATCAATCTAGGATTTAGGCCTTATGCAATCAATCTAGGCTTTAGGCCTACATGATCTTTAGGCCTTATTCAACAACAGGATCAGTCAGGATGAACTGACAGCAGCCTCTCTGAACAGGAAAGTAATTCATTACAGCACAAACACACAGCCTATAGAAATCTATTTACGCATGATCCATCAGGGGAGCTACTGTCTTGTTAAGAGGAGCCGAGTTCCCCTGTAGTTTGCACCCTGACTACAGTCTCGACCATCAGATTCCCACAACAAGAAATAACGTTACTCTTTTACTCCTGGATTTGATTTTCTGCTGCAGAAATGTTTCTCGGTGTTGGTGAATTATTAAAAAAACACTTGATTTCGGGTTAAAATGCATTGTAACGTGTGTTACTGAGATTGTAATTATATTATATATATTTAAAATAATAATATTACGAATTTTTTTAGTAATGCGTTACATTACTGCGTTACAGCAAAAAGCAATACACTACTGCAATTGCGTTGCTTTAGTAACGTGTTACTCCCAACACTGCTTATGATACAGTGGTCTGAAAAGAGAATTACTCATGGATGAAAGATGAACTTAAAATTACAGGCTACATAACTTTACCTGACAGGCCTTCATCAAGTTTTGCGGGGATACTCTGCCATGTGAACTCCCTCCTGTTGATGCCCTATTTAGTTAAACAGTAATAGTTTCTGGAAACTCACAAACAGCGAGGATCAGTCTCTCTCCAATGTCAATTCAACTTCGGCAGCCAGCGGGTGCGTGCGTGAGGCGAGCACAACCTCGACAGTTTCACGGGAACGCACTCGTTGCTACGCCTTGCGCTCGACCACTTCACCTCACTCTAACAGCGAAACTTGATACTGAACATAGACTGTGTCTGCTGCTCCCTGATAAAAGATACTTGCTGATACCTGTTCAGAAAATCCCAAGTAAACTGGAACTAATGGGAACTTGTTTTAACAAGCTAGATAAAAGGTCATTCCCAAAACAGCTTTGGTTTAATATTTGATTTGATCACATTAATGTTTAAGTTGAGATTTACAAGAAATATTTTATTGCTGCTGTGTAAAGTGAATACTGCTGGGGAAAAAGCACCTTATTTGTTTAAAGTGTTTGCAAAGCACATGTTATTGCACTTATGTGTATATAGCAGTGCATTTAAATTAAAAGTGCACAATACACTACTTTAGAATTCATTATTCAGTTTTGCGCGTATATATATATACATACAATATATACATGCATAGGCGGAAATCCTGGGGGGGTCAGGACCACCCCATCTGAGGGTTGTTCCCCCCCTTAAAATCCATTAAATAATATAATAATATATATTATTGTGTAAGTAGTAAAACAATACCAACGCAAACTGAGCAATTAAAGTTCCTTTTAAGTTTAGAAACATTTTGAGTCCCCCCCCTCTCTTTGCCACGGTGGTTTGGTCCACTGCCTGCTTTCCCTCTCACAGCAGTCTGGTGGGAGAAAACCAGTTTCGAATCCATCAGTAGTTGTGGAGCTCCAGTAATGTTCAGCAGGCTGGCAGAGCTGTTTTATGCACTTTAAACATTGGAAGAACTGATTCTTTTGTCTTTAATACAGATGATGCTGAGTCATTAATAAATTAATCATGATAACCAATTGTTTTTCCATGAGCCCACTCTGTTATTATAACATTACCGAGCTTGTTTGGTAGCTTGTTTAACAGCTTATTTCACATGTGTCAAACTCAAGGTCCGAATCCTGCCCGCCACCTCATTTTATGTGGCCTGCACGGCATCCCACCACTGGATCGCGGTGTTTCCACATCCGCGTTTAACTAAGGTGGTTTTCCGACAACGGGAGATGAGAAATGTCCAAGAAGAGAAAAATGTATGCAGAAGGAAGGCAATTTCATGAAAGATGGGAGGGTGAATACCTGTTTGCACTTCAAGGAGAAAAACCAGTATGTAATGAAGGAGTACAATAAACATTGGCATTTTGACACCAAACATGGAGCTAAGTATGCAAAATTTAGCCTCCTAGAAAAACAAAAACTTGTCCAAGAATTAAAAGGCAGAGTGGAAATGCAGCAGCATATGTTCACAAAAGCTACAGCCAAAAATGATGCAGCAGTGAAAGCTAGCTTTATTGTGGCTGAAGAAATCGCCCAGGCTTCCAAGTGTTTTTATGAGGGTGCATTTTTGAAGCAGTGCATGCTAAAGGTGTGCGAGCAGGTGTGTCCCGACCAGATGCAGACTTTTAAAAATGTCAGTTTGTCAAGAAACACTATTGCAGACCGAATTAAGGAACTAGCAGGAAATCTGACAACACAGTTGGCCGAAGAGACACTTTTTTGTTCGCTGTTGATGAAAGCACGGACACCACTGATACAGCGCAGCTGTCCATTTTTATAAGAGGGGTCAAGTAGGACTTCTCTGTTACTAAGGAGCTTTTGGATGTAGCTGCCACGCATGGGACTACAACTGGGAGGGACATTTTTGATGTGGTGGAGAAGTCCATAAGTAAAAATAAATTACCCTGGGAAAAGTTGGTGGGGCTAACTGCCGATGGCACACCTGCAATGTATGCAGAAAAAACATGCTTGGTTGGACTAATGAAGGAGAAAATGCAAAAAGTAACTTCCCCACACCTCTGATAAGGTATCATTGCATTATACATCAAGAAGCTCTGTGTGGAAAGGTTCTGGAACTGGAAGATGTAATTACCACAGTCATGAAAACAGTGAACTTCATTCGGGCCACCGCCAGTTCCAGCTGTTTTTGCTAGCGTTAGCTAACTAACATTAGGAACAATCCGCAGCTGACATTTTTCTGGCTTTATATTAGGTTTTGGAAAGAGAATCATACTTCTCCTGTCAGCCTCTCTGGGTAGCTGCTGTAACTATTACAAGATGCCCTAGGAACAGCGTTTGAACAGATCTTAGAAAAATACAGCAACAAAAAGCTAAAAAACGACTGTTTTTACATTAGAGTCAATGGAGCGCAGCCATGAAAGTGTCGGACCTCAGTTAGAGCAAGTCCTATAATGCGCTGTGATTGGCCAGCTGTGTATTCGGGGCGTGGCTTATTGAAGGGTCAATTGAATGGACCCCAGTTAGAACAACCAACATTTATACTGGTGCTGCATCTTCTGATTAGGAGGGAACCTGCTCAACCTCCTGAGCCACAGTCAAACCTCCATTGTAGAGGCGGCTGGCAGGAGCTGTGGTCAGAAGGTCATCAATGCCTGTCAGCAGCAACCTAAGAACCAGTTGGTGGACACTAGGCTCAGGAGGTAGAGCGGGTTGCTCATTAATCGGGAAATCAGCGGTTCAATTCCCCATATGTTTCAGATACCAAAACCCTAAATTGCTCTCTTATGTGATTTTGTGTGAATGTCAATTTCTGTTTCTGCTGAGCAGAATCAGTGTGTGAATGTATAAATGAGATGTAGTGTAGAAGTGTTTTGAGCGGTAAGAAGACTAGAAAGGCCTCTCCAGGAAAGATTCAGGAGAAACAGTGCAGATTCTGTCCTGGACCAGCTGCGAGCCGTCCAGTCCTTCTATAACCAAAGTGAGAATTGTGTCCATATTCTCGGCACAAAGTCAAAACATGCCAGTAGGTGTTGGATTCTGCTATGGTCTCCAATCCTTTTTGTGATGTTCATGAACAAGATCTCACGGTGCAGTGAAGGTGAAGATAGTGTCTGGATTGGGAACCTCATAATTGCGTCTACTTTTTGCAGATGATGGGGTTCTGCTGGCGTCATCAGACTGTGACCTTCAGCACACACTGGACGGTATGCAGTCGAGTGTGAAGTGGTTGGGATGAGGGTCAGCGCCTCCAAGTCTGAGGCCAGGTTTCTCTGCTGGAAAACGGTGGATTGCTCCTTCTGAGTTTCTGCCCCAAGCGAAGGAGATCAAGTATCTCTTTCCACAGCAGAGTGGATCGTGAGATGGAGAGGCGGATTGGTGCAGCATCAGCAGTAATGCAGGAAATGTACAGGACTGTTGTGATGAAGATGGAGCTGAGCTGGAAGGCAAAACTTTCAATTAGCCAGTCGATCTACGTTCCAGTCCTCACCTATGGTCATGAGCTGTGGGTAGTGACGGAAGGAATGAGATTGTGGATACAAGCAGCCATAATATGTTTCCTCCGCAGGGTGGCTGGGCCCAGCCTTAGAGACAGGGTGAGGAGCTCTGACGTCTGGAGGGAGCTCGGTGTAGAGCTGCTGCCAGTTGACATGACAACGGGATCCTTCTAGGTTTTTCTGGGCACATCCAACTGTGAGGAGACCCCAGGGTGTGTGCAAGGGAGGGCTAAGAGGCGGTGGTAGTGATGGGTATTGTTTTGCGATGCCAACATATTTCCCCCACCTATGCTTTCTAAATGAAACTAAATACTATACACACTTCAGCTGTGTGTATTTAGTGATGCAGGAGCAGCAGGATCCCTCCTTTACATAAATATTTGATGTTCTGTCTGAATCAAAGCGTATCATCAGTGTCTACGGCCTGCAGAATGAGTTGCGGCAGTAGCTCAGTCCGTAAGGTTTAGGCTGGGAACCGGAGGGTCGCGGACCAGAACACCTCCTTGAGCAAGCCCCTGAACCCCCAACTGCTCTGGGTGCCGCACTGAGTGGCAGCCCCCTCACTCTGACATTTCTCCGTGTGTTGCTATGGGTCCTGTTTGTGCATGTGTGTGTCTTTTGGACCTTTGTGTAAAAGGGAGGCCCACTGGACTTTCTGATGAACTACGCTTGAAAGGCATGAATTTCTGACAAATACATGTCAATGCACGTTGTTAATTTCTGCGCCCTCCACCATGTGAAGCTGGTGCCCTTTTTGTTTTCTTCGCCCCTCAGACAGCCTGAGTCCGCCACTGAGTAGAGTTGAAATTCGGACTGAACTCACCTGCAGGTTGAACTGAGGAGACGTTGCGGCTTCACCTTCAGAGGAAACAAACTGTTGCTTCTCCTTCAGTCTGTCACACTCTCACAACTTCACTACTTATATCTACAGAAGGCGCTGTGATGTCACAGCAGACACACCTTTTAAAGAAACGCTTAAAAAATGCAGACATTTACAAGGAACCATGTAACTGACCTCCAGGATGTCCTGTTCTTGTTCAAACATGTCATTTGTTCTGTAAGCGTAAACCTGTAAAAAGTACATCAGGTGACATTAGGAACAATGTGGAGCTTCACACTATTCCCCAGCCTTAACCCAAACCCTGGAGGGATCTGTGATTTCTGTTTGGAAGCAGCAGCCTCCCGTTCAGCTCTCCTGTGAGGGAGTTTGTCTTCTGTCTAAAGACCCGGACACATAAAGTGTTACAGCAAAGTTCTCCACGTCTTTGGGAAATATTTGGTTCATAGGGCTGGTTGGTAAACTACTGTAGCTGGTGAGCTAACTGCTGATATGCTAACAAGGCGGGATCATGCCCACACAGGTTAGTCACAAAACATAGATACAGGGGTGGAAATAAATCAAGGGGACTGGTAGATGAAAAAACAAACCAGCAAGCATAATATGTAGTAGTATGTTATTGCTATTAAATGTACAATCTGCTTATTAATCATTCAACTCAATTCTCATCACTGCTCACTCTGAATCAGGCTTTATCATTTAACTTAACCCTCCTCATCAGACTGCTCACTGTCTACAATCATCCTCTTTGCACGGCCCAGGAAGTTTATTTTTTTAAGTTCTGCTTCAGCCTCCTTTTCATCTGTGTTTGTCTCTTAACACAAGCCGCTTTCACACTGCCTTATTTCTTGTAGTATTACGCCTATATGGCGGCTCACTGCACTGTATGATGGTAAGGAGCTAACGCATTCTTATCTCAGAGCGTCATTACCAAAGCTTTCAGACAGCGTGACAAAGCATAATTATTTGATGCTAAAGGTACCCTTCAGCGTCCGTATGAAAGCTGCAGTTTGCTACGTCGCAGCAACACAACGCCTTTCACCCGAATGTTGCTAGCTAGCTAGCTAGCACTTCCGGTCTGTATGCGACACACCTACAGACGCTGAAGGGTATCTTTTGCATCAAATAACAACGCATTGTCACTTTTTATAAAGGGCTGGTATTTGACGCCCTGAGATAAGATCAGTTTAAAGGAGCCAGAATAGAGGTCTGATTTGATTCGCCTCTGAGCCGGGAACGTTGGTAGCAACAGAGATGGAACGATGTCTGAGTGAAAAGCCACAGACGGCATGCTGGAACAGTCTTTTTCTAAAAACTTGCAGCTTTAAAACAACCAGCCACACCAAAATGTAACCATTCATGAATGTGACAGCGCACTTTTATGAACGCATGAATGGTGACAGAGCACCTTCAAACATATGAACACATGAATGTGACAGCGCACCTTTACACATATGAACGCATTACTGGTGACAGAGCACCTTCATACATATGAACACATGACTTGTGACAGCGCACTTTTATGAACACATGAATTGTGACAGCGCACCTTTACACATATGAACACATAACTGGTGACAGCGCACCTTCACCCATATGAACACATGAATGGTGACAGAGCACCTTCACACATATGAACACATGACTAGTGACAGCGTACCTTCACCCATATGAACACATGAATGGTGACAGCGCACTTTTATGAACACATGAATGGTGACAGCGCACCTTTACACATATGAACACGACTGGTGACAGCGCACTTTTATGAACACATGAATGGTGACAGTGTTTAAACAGTGATTAAATTTAAATCTTTGAAACCAGATGAGCAGCAAAAGTACCCTTCGTTCCTGCGTTAACATACTTCTATCACATGTGCGAAAGGGAGTAGGAAGAAGTAAAACATATGTACTCCTACCCCTTTAATTCTTACATTCTTTCAATTAACAATTTTTATATTATTATTATGTTCTAGATACATTTATATACACACACACACACACACAGACAGAAAGACAACCACTCACATCCACACCTAAGGAGAGAACATGCAAACTCCACACACCTTCTTGCTGTGAGGCAACAGTGCTAACCACTGCACCACTTTAATGTTATTGGTATTGAATATGAGTGAAATCAAGTGTGAGACAGAGACACCACGGAGGAAGAGGTTTAACTCACTGCGACACACTAGAAATCATTTGGATGTATCCAGTATCAGTGTACATGGTCAGATTACTCTACCTAAATTTAAATTATACTAACTTCAGAGGTAAATTACAGGCCCTGCCACAACTACGGGCCCCTATGCGGCTGCATTCCCTTCATATATTTAATTTTATCAAAATATATCATATAGTCTATGATACACTGTATACGCTAATAGAAAAAGTTGATATTGATATTAATTCCTGTTATAGGTATGAGGAGGTTGAAGTTAAATGATTAATAAGCATCTTGTATGTTTACAAAACTTTACTGTCTATGAAGATTCTCAGTCATCCAGGTCATAGTTATCCAACGAAGGTTAAAATCAAGGGCAACTGGACTTGGTTGAAGATACTGGAAGACGTTTCGTCCCTCATCCAAAGGACTTCTTCAGTTGTGACTGACTGGCAGGGAAACTCAGCTATTTAACCTCAGTGGGGTCGTTGGCCCGGGTCATCGATACCGCTGGTTTGTTAGTGTTCCTGGTTGCTGTGACGACAGTCGTTACAGTCGTTAAGACTACCTGTAGCCAAGACTGAACGACCATCGTTGGTATCTTCACCTGAGGCCGAGACTGAACGACCATCGTTGGTATCTTCACCTGAGGCCAATAGGTTACGTTTGTTGAGTTTCCTGGGAAGTGATGAAAGGACAGCATTGTAAGTGGGGGATAAGTGGTGGCGTAGACCCCCTCCCCTGTTCAATGACGGCTTCTCCACCCTGGTGTAGATGCTTCCTTGACACCTCTTTCAAACCATCCATCTTCTCTGTCTAAAATGTGCACCTGGTGGTCCTCAAACGAGTGTCCTCTGTCCTTCAGATGTAAGTAGACTGCAGAGTCTTGACCTGAGGAGTTGGCCCTTCTGTGTTGAGCCATGCGTTTGTGTCGTGGTTGTTTAGTCTCCCCAATATACAGGTCTGTGCATTCCTCACTGCATTGGACCGCATACACTAGATTGCTTTTCTTGTGTTTGGGTGTGCGGTCTTTGGGGTGGACCAGCATCTGTCTTAGTGCGAACAGTAGGTATTGGTCTGTGTGTGGGGGTTTTCTGTAAACACCAATCTGCAGGCTCCTGTCCTCTTCAATGTGTACAGTAGTCCAGGAAGGCCAAACTGTTGTTGTGAACATCTTCTCGTGTGAACTTGATGTTACTGTCCACAGAGTTGATGTGTTCTGTGAAGGCTTGCACTTCCTGGCTTTTAATTTTGACCAAGGTGTCGTCCACATATCTGTACCAGTGGCTCGGTGCTATTCCTCTGAAGGAGTTGAGGGCTTTACTCTCCACTTCTTCCATGTAGATGTTTGCCACAATCGGGGATACCGGTGAGCCCATGGCGCAGCCATGCTTCTGTCTGTAGAATCCACCGTTGTACTGGAAGTAGGTGGTGTTTAGACAGAGGTCGAGTAATTTGCAGTCTGAGTCTAGTTCTGTTGTCCAGGAAGAAGAAGGAAGAAGTCCTTTGGATGATGGACGAAACGTCTTCTAGTATCTTCAACCGAGTCCAGTTGCCCTTGATTTTAACCTTCGTTGGACAAAACTTTACTGTTTTGTCCTAAGATTATTTAACAGCAATAGCCGTGTTTCCATCAGCGTTTAATGCGCATTTTGAGGTATCGCATTAGAAAAGGTTAATGGAAACGGCAAAATCCGGGAAAAAAATCCTTAATTTCGCAAAAAAGTTTTTACGCTCGCTTGAGGTGGTTTTTGTCTTTGTTGAAAAAGAGTAAATGCTCTAAATGGGAGATGCCCGGTTGTGCAGAGTTCTGCACGCCTGCCGAGAATTTCATGCACCTCGCGGCTGGTAACGCTCATTTGTGCTGAGAAAAGAGGTGGATGCAAATCTGGGCAGGTAGCCTTCATCATCTGTTCTGCTGAATTATGCATTCACCTCTTAAAGGTTCTTTTCAGATCCTTTGCTCTGCACACTGATCAGATGGGGTTATCACCGCATATTTTTGCTGAATCTCAATGAATGCTGCTTCTCTCTTCTCTTATTTTTTTCGTATTCAACATCATACCTTATAATCTAAATTTAATGTACTGAAACAATGTATATGTGACACAAAAAGGAAATTTATTAATCGGGCCGGTAAAAAAAATTTGGCAGATGGATTTATTTATCTACCAGTCCCCTTGGCAGCCAAAAATTTAATTTCCACCTCTGGGCGGCGCCAATCCAATTAGACATTTAAAAGCGAAAAGTAAGATTTTAACATCAGTCCTGTAATGAACAGGATGCCAGTGGAGGGAGTTCAACACAGATATATGTGGTCCCTCTTCTTCTTTCCTGTCAGGAGGCGGGCAGCAGCATTTTGGACTAGCTGCAGGCGTAGAATTGATGACTGATCTAAGCCCCCCTAAAAAGAGTTACAATAGGCAAGACAGGAAGTTATGAAGACATTAATCACCCTCTCTAAATCTGTAGGAGGGAGATAGGCCTTTCCCTTGGCTATAGTTCTTAACTGGAAGAAGTAGAATCTAACAGTGGAGGAAATCTGTTCATCAAATTTAAAGACACTGTCCAAAAAGACATCAACACTTGTCACAGTTGAGCAAGTATTAAAAGCTAAAGGGCCGAGAGTACCGACACAAAGCAGTTCATGGTGTCAAAACATTATGACCTCGACCTCGTTTAGGTTGAGGAAGTTTAGACTCATCCTTGTTTTGATGTCCTTTAGGCATTACAAGAACAATTTGTGAGCCACAGATGATGAATCACCTCAGATAGGGAGATTGAAATGGGCTCAAACTGATCCAGGACCAAATAGCAAGAACAGAGGGGTCACGGTCAGAGGGTGTGGTTACAGAAGATCAAAGTATTTCGACAAAGAATTTAAGGAAGGAGTCACAGAGGTCTAATGTAGGTATAATATGAACAGAATTACGGGGGTTTCTGAGGGTGTTAAACACATTAAAAAGAACTACAGGCCTGTGACAGTTATTAGAAACCAGGTTAGAAGTATCACATTTTACAGCTCTCTGATGGACAGACAGATGGTGCTGTAGGGTTTCATCTGACACTCTGAGTTTGTTCTTCCACCTTCTCTCAGGTTGCTGACATGCTTGTCTGAGAACACGGGTAGGTAGCCAGGGTAACGTTGCCAGGATGGATGTGGTATGTTCTTGTCTCTTTTGTCAAACTTTTGTCAAATTGTCAAAAGCCAGGCAGCCGAGTTCTGAACGAGCTATAGACGGGATCGGGCCTTTATACAGGGATTTCCAGTAATCCAGACGGGCTGAGATGAAAGCGTGGATGACTTTTTCAGGGCCTGCATGAGATAAAACATTTTTAGCTTCTGTGATATTTGTTGAAGTTGGAGGAAGCATGATTGTATTACTTGGCTGATCTGTGTGTCAAAATCGAGCTCAGAGTCAAACATCACACCCAACTTGCGAAGGGAAGGTTTGACATGGAGGAGAGGTTCCCCAAGGTTCTTACTAGGTCACAGGTCAGAGAAAAGCCATAGCATGAGGAAGCTTCTCCAGGTCAGTACTGGTTAGCAGAAATAGATAAATTTTACCTACATAGAGAGTAGGTGGCTGTTTTTTAAAGCACTGGGAGCTGATACACTGGACGGTACTGAGGCCAGAGCTCCCAGCACCACTGTGCATCGCCTCGCCCTCCTTGCGGCCTCAACACTCTGTGATCAGCTGATCTCACAGTGCTCTCTCTCTTACTCGAGGCAGTCAGGTAGAGAAGGAAGCACACATACAGTCAGTCACAGAGCTACAAAGTTTTGAACTTCAGATGTGTTTATAGTTAATAAGTATATGTTGGTATATGTTCTGTAACACAGTTTTTTTTGTTTGTTTGTTTGTTTTTTAAACCTGTCCTGCCCAGCAGCCTGGTATAGAGTATAATGACCTGGATACCATATTGTGCCAGACAGATTTTACTTTAACAAGAGAGTATTAAAATACTCCTTTGTCTGTTTTATTATTTATTTAATTATGTATTGATTTGTCACCGGGCCGGACAGGGGGTTAGACACGGGGATGGGAAGGCACAACCAGACAGCACAGAGAAAGGACAAGACCTGCAAGAGAAGGGGGATGGAAGGTGGGGACAACAGGGAAAAGCAGTGGGAAACACCAATTGCAGAAAGCAACAAAACCTGCAATAGAACAGAGAGGGGGGCTTGGGGAGGAGAAAAACAACAACAAAAACAAACAATAAAAATAAGAATAGTAAAAGACAACCAGCCGAACAGCAGCAATAAACAGCTGACATAGTAAGACAACTAAGAGAAAAATTAAAACAAGAAACAGTCACACACACTAAATAAGCAACACAGCACAGCCACAAGAGCTGGAATAATAATTAATTTAAATAAGTAATTGAAAGAAAAGCATCAGGAATAATTCTACCAGGGACAAACTAAATTTGTTTGTGTCTGTGTGCGTGTGGGTGAATGTGTCTGTATGTGTGTGTGTACATGTGTGTTCGCATAAGCCTGTTAAAGAATGTAGTTGTTAGTGAGAGTGAGACGCCACGACTGTAACAGGCAGGCAAGAACCCCAGTAGCCAATAGGGGTGGGAGAAAGAAAAAGAATAAATCAAATAAAAACAAAAATAAAAAAAACAAAACAAAGACTCCCAGATGCAGAGAGAGAGAGATGGCTCTGATTGATCCATTTTGAGATATATTGTAGTCTATTGGACAGGAAGTAATGATAAAAATTTGGCAGTTCTAAACCACCACAGTCTTTTGCTTTTTGTTCTGTAACACAGTTTACACACAAATCTGCTACGACAAACTGTAAATTGGATTAAAAGACAGTAAAATAGAATGTTTAAAGATATAATCAGCCAGTCTCCATGTTTTGGTCATATTTACTATTTACATGTTGTTTACTGGGAGTTTTATGTAAAATACTGTTTATTTACACGTAGTCATGTTACAAATAACACAAATGAATATCGATCAATATAGAAGAGATCAATGCTACACAGGGAGGTAAAATGAGAATAAAAAGATGTGTGAAAAACATTTGTCTCAGTCAGAGCTAAAGAGGCTTGTAGGTCTCAGTACTATGAGTCAGCCGCAAGATGGAGATAAATACCGTGTGTTCAAATGGATCTTTGCTGTAATGTCTACTCCAGTTTTCTGACCAACTATAACTAACACTAGTTTTATGTGACCAGACCACTTTTATTACAGAAACAGCAAAGGTAAGACACCGTTGGAGTTGGGATTATACAAATGTAGGTTAGTTTTTATCTGTGTTTTATTCAGTGAGTTTAGGGCGTAAAGTGATGAGTTATACTGCTAGATCAGGGGCTGTTTGTGTGGATAGCGTGAGATGAGAGATATCAGTGACTGCAGGCACGCACCCTGTTCAGACAGAGGAGAGGGCCCCCCCCCATCCCCTCCGGGCTCAGGAGACACAGTAAAGACATCAGATCATCTTAATGCTCAGCTTCTTATTTATTGTCAGCGTACAGCAGATAATGATTCACACAAGGGTTTCAAACCTGTCACTATCAGCTTTTCACACGATTTCAAGATTCTGGGCCCTACTTTCCTGCCGACACAAATCCAGCAGCAGCCCAACTGCAGCCAGCTGACTTTCCACTGGTGGAAGGTGGAGTGGTGCAGCTGAGGCTGTTGGAGCAGGTCAGGTGGTGCAGTGACATTTTACTTCTCAAACTGGCCTGAAATCCTGATGTGTTGCTAACGTATATTAATATTTGGGATGTTCCACATTTGTGTTCGGAGCCTTCTTTATTTCTCATAGACGCCTCGGCCTGACTCGTCCTGGTCCACTTGGTCTGTCTGCTGCTTTTAAAAAGGATGAGAGGAGCTCATGTGATTGGTCGTTACTGAAGCTCCACCTGCTGATTCTGTGCTCCTCCTACTAATCATTTATTCAGCCTCTCTTCCACGCTGCGCCGAGCTGCGACCGCTTTGAGGCACAGATGGTAACAAAAAGGACTAATCTGAGTTGGTGTTCTGCTGCTGGTGGATTGTGCTCGTGCCCAGTTTCAGGAAAATAAGGCCCGTTGTGAGATTACATGCTTAATGAGAGAAAGAGAAAGAAATGAGGAGAGAGATCAGCTGCTGATATTCTGCTGTACGTTGGTCCTGGAGAACTACTGCACAGGACGGATCTTCATGCTGATGGTCTTCAGGGAGTAGTCAAAACCCTTCCAATGGTACCACGCCACTCCAACAGCATAGAGAGTGCTGTCAGCCCCCCAGCGATAAACCCCGTTGGGGTTTGTAAAGTGACATTCGTTGTACCAGAACGCCCCCAAGAATGATCTGGCACAGTTACCGGGCCAGGAGTCCTGGTCTTTGTCAAAGGTGGAGAACTTCTGTCCGCTGTTAAGACTCAATGAGTCTCCTACAGACACACAGAAGAACCACAGGGTTAGTAAATTTGCATTATCTATAAGTATCAGCTGAACTTTTCACAGCCTGCAGTCTTCTATCAGACAGACTGATGAGACCAGTTATGGTCCAGACAGCTGAAGTCACCAGCAGGTCGATCTCTGATCGACTCAGTGTTTCACCTGGATGAAACGTAAGAAAATCACACGGTCTATTCCTTTTTTGTAAGTGAAAGTAACAGGTAAAACTTTCAAAATAAAAGTAGGATCATGTACTGTGTAGTTAGAAAGGTTATTATAGACTAAAACTAAAACTAACAACTAACTAAACATTTATAAGACCTGACCTATAACTTCAGATTAAGAAAAGTGAACTGGTATCATATGAAGCTTAAGTTAATTATATATTTAGATATTATTATTTAATTAAACCTTCATAACAAATTCATACTTGCTATGTGGAAGCTCAACCAGCAGAGGTCACTCTACCCCTGCTGAGGCGCCAGTGGAAAAATGTTTCTGACTTGTGTTGAAGGGGCATTATGAGTTTTCAGCGACCACTAGCGGTGCGGTTTTAGATTGCACCCAGCAGTGTTGGGCAAGATACTTGGAAAATGTAGTGAGCTAAGCTACTAGCTACTCTACATTAAATGAAGCTTCACTACACAGAAGTAAGTAAATAAATCTATATATATACATATAGATATATATCTGTGTGTGTGTGTGTGTGTGTGTGTGTGTGTGTGTGTGTGCGCTAGAGAGAGGGGGAGTTTGGGGTGCAGCAACCTGCTCAAGATGTAGAAGTGTAGAAAGACACATCTTACTCACCCGCCCCTCCATTGATGAATCCAGATACACTCAGTTTATATCCGTTACACTCTGAATCGATGGAGAATGAAGAGTAGCGAGCAAACACTTTCTTCCCCTCAAAGTCCTCCATGTCGACCAGCAGCTCATATTTTCTTTGCTTAGTCAGTTGGTAGATGTTCTCAAGACCTGCACACACACAAACACACACATACACACTGTATATATACATGTACACACTGGGCACAGTTTGACATTTTGGACAGACGTGGAGATAATTGATTAAAACACTCTCACACTAACTGATCTAGACTTTAGACACAAAACTTGGTCAGTCTCATTTCTGGATTCACACAACAAAGTTTCACAAAGTCACATTAGTGTTAGTTAGGTTTGGTTTCTCACCGAGCCAGTACTCTCCAGCAGCGCTACCAAAGCCCAGCTTGTACTGATCCCAGCCCCTGTAGAAGTTCACGGTGCCGTCCATCCTCCTCTGGAACACCTGGGGGGGACGGGATGGAGGGAGAACTAGCTAAACACACCAGATACCTGACAGCTCATGTTTCCAGGCAACAAGGTTTACTGCTATGTCATTTATTGTGAAAGTCCAACAGGAAGTGCTGATACTGAAAGTCACTCTGTGGTAATACTCACCGTCCAGCGACCTCCTTCTGTCGTCATGTCACAGTACACCTACACACAAACACATTCAGTAGGAAACTTAACACTGCATATTCAAACATGCTACTGGTGCAACAACTATCTAACATACTTATCCATCCAATAACATCTGTTATCCATATCTGTTGTATTAGTAAGTATCAGTCAGAACTTGTAACTATGTTTCTGTTAGAGGTGAAGTGTACCTGGACAGCAGACCTCTCTCCAAGGGGATAGATGGTGTACACTCCACTGGGGAGGCTCTTGTCTTGTTTGTAGATGTCACTGCAGTCCACCGGTTGGACGAGCTGCTGGCAGCTGGTCAACAGAGGAGCCAGGAGGAGGAAGACGACTGATACCAGCTGGAACAGAGCACATGTTGTCGTTCTGACTGAGCTTTGACTCTTACACACTGTTTTAACAGTTTGGCCTCTAGTTTCATGGCGGTGTGGGCAAAGACACCTCTAAGGTGGAGCTAACTGACAATAATTATCTGCCTGGGTTGTTGCTGTAGCAACCATCTAAGCTACCGATATCACAAGCCTCTTCACAGTTTAACAGGACTTTGAGATCTGTAAAATATCAGTTCACAAACTCACCTTCATTGTCAGATTTCTGCTGAAACTGCTGATGTGGATCCGTCTGATGCTCTGAAAATACAGCAACAATATATTTGTTCGTCACTGAACTCACATGGAACAGATTATTATGTGAATGCAGAATAAGTAGAATTTAAATTTGGTGTTTAGGTTGTAGCTCCGTCACTCCCCAATACACTAAGCTGGGAGGGACAGTAATAACTTCCCTCACAAAACTGCATTAGATACAAATCATGACACCGACTGTTGAATAGAATTGATCAGGGTTCAAAGTCTTTCTGTGATTTAGAATTGTTATTTCATGGTAATATAGGATTTTTAGAATATTAGAGTCACCTCTCAGTAAAATCAAACACAATTCTGCAGCATCACAAACTACAGACATGTTGACAGACTTCACCGCCATCACTTCATACAACCACAGTCTGCAGCTCTACAGACGCTCTGCAGTCACTCAGGAATCAACACATACTCAACCAAAACTCATCAGTATTTGGGAATATCACACATGATTATATAAGTTCATAAAACAGTTGCATTTTTAATTGAAATGCAATATTTAAATATTGCAAATTATTGCAACATGACTAAATGTTTATGAAGTTCAGCTCTATGTTTTGCTAATTCAGTCATTTTGGTTAAAAAAACTGCCCAAAGCCTCTGTGAGATCCTGGAGGAGCTGAGAATTATTTAGACATGTGTAATGTCTCCTGGTTGGATGCTTACCTGTCTGAACTCACCTGCAGGTTGAACTGAGGAGACGTTGCGGCTTCACCTTCAGAGGAAACAAACTGCTGCTTCTCCTTCAGTCTGTCACACTCTCACAACTTCACTACTTATATCTACAGAAGGCGCTGTGATGTCACAGCAGACACACCTTGTAGAAAAATATTAAATAAATGCAGACAATCCCATGGAACAGTGTAACTGACCTCCAGGACGTCCTGATCTTGTTAGGGCCCGAGCACGACCGTGTGAGGTCCCTATTGAATTTGCTCGGAATTTTTTTTAATTTTTTTTTTTCTGCAAAGTAGGCCAAATGACATGGCCTAAACATACTCGAAAACTCACCAAAATTGTCACTGTCAAACATGTCAGAACCGGTGAAAAATTTCGTATTCTACAAGTTTCGCACATGGGCGTTGCAAAATGACTCGCTAGCGCCACCTAGAAAATTGGAAAAAATTAGCCCCTCGTTCACGTTCAACCTACATGTACGAAATTTTCTGGGGACATGTATCATATCAAGACGCACAAAAAAGCCTCAAGAACCCATAGCCTAAAGTCAACAGGAAGTCGGCCATTTTGAATTTTACGGCCATTTTGGATGATTTACACACTTCGTACTTTAACGAACTCCTCCTAGGGAGTTAGTCGATCGACGTCAAATTTCTGCTGTGCCTTCTAAAGGCATTGACGATGAAAAGTTGTGCTATTTGCGCGTTTTCGTCAATGGGCGTGTCCGTGGCGTCGATGATTCGCAATGAAACAGGAAGTTGTTGTAACTTCAGTGTACATGCTCACATCGGACCAAACTGTACATGTAGGATGAGAGTCCCGCCCTGAACACATGTACATGCCGACATTCACCCACAGTCATAGCGCCACCTGCTGGCAACAGAAAGTGACCTTTAACGAAGCAGCCCCCGCCGCACGTTTCACCTACGTGCACGAATTTTCTGTGGTACGTGTATCTTGTCCAGACGCACAAAAAAGTCTCTTGGAGCCATAGCCTAAACCCAACAGGAAGTCGGCCATTTTGAATTTTACGTCAAATTTTGGATGATTTACACACTTCGTACTTTAACGAACTCCTCCTAGGGATTTAGTCCGACCGACCTCAAATTTCTGCTGTGCCTTCTAAAGGCATTGAAGATGAAAAGTTGTGCTATTTGCAAGTTTTCGTCAATGGGCGTGTCCGTGGCGTGGCATCAAAGATCAGCTCTTCGCCATGACACGGAAGTTGTCGTAACTTCAGTGTACATGCTCACATCTGGACCAAACTGTACATGTAGGATAGAGTCCCGCCCTGAACACATGTACATGCTGACATTCACCCACAGTCATAGCGCCACCTGCTGGCAACAGGAAGTGACTTTTAACGAAGCAGCCCCCGCCGCACGTTTTACCTACGTGCACAAATTTTCTGTGGTACGTGTATCTTGTCCAGACGCACAAAAAAGTCTCTTGGAGCCATAGCCTAAACCCAACACGAAGTCGGCCATTTTGAATTTTACGTCAAATTTTGGATGATTTACACACTTCGTACTTTAACGAACTCCTCCTAGGGATTTAGTCCGACCGACCTCAAATTTGTGCTGTGCCTTCTAAAGGCATTGAAGATGAAAAGTTGTGCTATTTGCAAGTTTTCGTCAATGGGCGTGTCCGTGGCGTGGCGTCAAAGATCAACTCTTCGCCATGACACGGAAGTTGTCGTAACTTCAGTGTACATGCTCACATCTGGACCAAAGTGTACATGTAGGATGAGTCCCGCCCTGAACACATGTACATGCTGACATTCACAGACAGTCATAGCGCCACCTGCTGGCAACAGGAAGTGACTTTTAACGAAGCAGCCCCCGCCGCACGTTTTACCTACGTGCACGAATTTTCTGTGGTACGTGTATCTTGTCCAACGCACAAAAAAGCCTCTTGGAGCGATGCCCTAAAATCAACAGGAAGTAGGCCATTTTGAATTTTACGTCAAATTTTGGATGATTTACACACTTCGTACTTTAACGAACTCCTCCTAGGATTTAGTCCGACCGACTTCAAATTTGTGCTGTGCCTTCTAAAGGCATTGAAGATGAAAAGTTGTGCTATTTGCGAGTTTTCGTCAATGGGTGTGTCCGTGGCGTGGCGTCAGAGATCAAGTCTTCGCCATGACACAGGAAGTTGTTGTAACTTCAGTGTACATGCTCACATCTGAACCAAACTTTACGGCTTGATAACTCTCCCACCCCGTTATGGAGGACCGATCCTGACACAGTCAGAAATAAATACAGAAATAAATAAATGCTCAATAATAAATAAGCATCCAATTAAATACACAAAAAAAAAGTAAATAAATAAATGTAGGTAGTAATTAATTATACAAGGAGACATAAATGTATATATTTTAATTAGTGCCTTTACTTATTCACCTTTGTTATAATTACCTTATTTGTTTATTCAACTTTATTTATTACTAATTTTTTTAATGTATTTATTTATGTGTGTGTTTTAATATTTTTGTCTGTTTTATTCTTCCTTTGTATTTATTTACCTTATTTATTTTCACCCATGGTATTTATTTCTGCCTGTCTTTTTTAAATTTTTGTATGCATTTCTGCCTCATTATGCAAATGAGGAGGGGCTGTGTCTCAAGGGGTCATCTTCTCTGCTATTGGTGGACCAGTCAGACAGGAGAGCTCCTACTCTGCCTGCAGACATCAACGATCTTGCCCTCACACAGTCAGATGGCTTCCTTCAGTGCGCTGAGGTGTTTAACAACTCTGAAGACAATACTACCAGCAATGTCTTCCTTCTCTTTTCACGTAGACGCTCCGAGA
>NW_024042555.1:0-14474 GCF_014851395.1 Micropterus salmoides | reverse complement strand
TTGTCTGTTGTCTCGAGTAGTTCCTCTGTGTTCTTCAACAGTTCCTCGTGTTCGTCGCCCTCTTCTCCAGAAACTTTTTGGTCTTTTCACGATTCTTTTTTTTTTGTGTTTGTCTGTTTTTGGTTTCGTCGTCAGCTTCTTCTCATACTCTTGTATCTTGATCTTGTCCTCCTGCTGTAGTGAGATGAGTTTCTCTCTCTGGTTCTTCAGATCTTTCTTCTGCTCCGTCAGTGTTGTAATCAACTGTTGCACATGTTCCAACTCTCCCTCATTCTTCTCGAACTCCTCATCAAGTTTTGCCTTTGTCTTGTTCAAATACTTCATTTTCTCACTTTCTGTCATGAGATGCTCTTTCTCCCTCCATCAGAAGCTGAAGTTCTGTGCTGTTGCCAAATGTTGTGATCCAAGTCTTTTTTTCTCCAACTACAGTCTCACCCTCATGGTGCCACTTGGTTTCTATGTGAATAAAAAAGTTGTGTGTTTAGTTTAAAGTTCAAACCTGTTTTATTGATGCTGTGTTTCCCTTTGATAATAAATTGTTTAAAGGGGACGTAACAGAGAAGCACATTAGAAATGTGATGGCATTTAAGGTATAGCTACAAAACCACACATTTGCTTAATTTGGCAGAATTATGAAGCATTTCATTCTCAAAAAAAAAGAAAATGGGGGATAAAGTCAAATAAGCAACAGTGAGGCTTAGCTAAAGAGATGTTAAAGCAACTTGAGGTTTGAAAAGAAATGTGACTTACTGATTTTGTTTTGTCCCCATTTCCACAAAATAAAGACAACTGCAACAACAGACATGATGCACACAGCCAAGCAGATGGTGATCCGAACAGCAAAACTAGACTGGACCATGAAGAGTTCAGCTGTAATTATAAAAGATATGTTTATAAAACTCGATTTCATTTGTCTGTAACTGACAAAGTGATGGCCTCAAAAACATTTTTCCTACCTGGAACCCGGATGTGAGTGTCTCTGATCTGGTTGATGTCCTTCTGTTGGACTCTACAGGTGAAGCTGTTGTTGTGTCTCTTCTCCACAGTCACTCTGCTGCTGACAGTATAGAGGTCATCAGGACCTCTGACTGTCTCTGTAGGTCCAGCAGAGAGGAGGTTTCCCTCACCGTCCAGCCAAAACGCCTCAGGCTCTGGATAGCAGCCTTTAGATTTACAGTCTAACATCACTCCTTTGCTGACTGTAGAAATGTTTATTTCAGGGGATGATACTGAACCTAACAGAGAGCAGAAATGTTGTTTTAATGTAAAGTTGCCACAAGAATGAAAATGCAGAACTTCTTCAGTGAGCCTGATGATTCAAGTTAGACACTAGCTCAAGTTCAAGTGTCCATTAGATCAATCCAAAAGTCCCTCTATCCATTCCCCTCGGCCCAAATACTAAGGACCTTTGGCTGTCTCTCCCAGTCCAGCAGAGAGGAGGTTTCCCTCACCGACCTGCCAAAACACCTCAAGCTTTGATCAGATGCGTTACCATGCTACCAAAACATTTTTCACATTCACGTGCTTTAATTTTCACTCCCTTATGCAGAGAAATGTTGCAGTATAAAGCCTGGCTGCTATTAAGAGAGCTGCAACACTCTCAGACTGAAGTGGACAAAACACAGTACAGTGGAGAAAAAGATACCGATTACACACATCCTGAGCCGATCTCATAAATCGGTATCGAGGATCAGCCCCAATAATGATCTATAAATAAATGTTAAAATTAACACTTATTAACACTTGCGACTTACCAAAGAACAGCTCCACAGTTGAGTCTCTGTTCAATATGGGAACAAAGCACCTGTATGTTCCCCTGTCAGACAGCTTGACTTTGGAGAGTTTCAGTGAAATGTCTCCGTCCTGCAGTTTCTTGTTGAACAGCGATGTTCTTCCTCTGTAGGATGGATGCTGGTCATCTAGAAGTTCTTGACCAGAACGTTTCACGTGGACAAATCTGGGTTTCAGGTCAGGTCTCGACCACTCCACAGCTGTGGAGGCAACGTCCATAGCAGGTTCCAGGTGACATGGCAAAATGATGTCATCACCAACGACTGCCAGGATTGGCTGACGTGGAGCAATTACTTGAGACTGACCTGGGAAGAAGTGGCATTATTTTATACTGGCAGTAAGAGCTAAAGAAATTCACTTCTTTAAGGCTCAGTGTCGATTGCGTCGTTTACACTGGCTACACCATGACAGCAGCCTCAGAAAGATCTCAGAAAGACCCTGGATCTAATTATCTATCATGCATTAAAGCCTCTTGAAAATAAAATGATATTGTTTAGTCCTCTGTCCAATCAGCAGCTTTACTCCACACTAAAATTACTCAGCATGCCTATATGTAGAGTAAGAATGAGAGGAGAGAGAGAGAGAGGAAGCACAATTATCAAGTGAAAATGTTGGGCTGAGCTAAGCCCCCAGTGTTTCAGGATCCTAACACCACCCCCGGCAGTTCTCAGTCCCTAAAGTAATTAAATATGTAAGTTGGAAGGAAACAGAATTTAAGCATAAAAATATGCTACTACATAGTGATCAATGCGATCTGCCAAATGAAACACAAAGGACGGTTCAGCTGCATTGTATACAGTCATTCATGCAAAGTAACAACTAAAAGAAGAAGCACTGGCTCTCTGTCATCATAAAACAGAGTTTTGTGTACTCTCGGTTTATATGTGTTCAGTGTTTCCCCCAAAAAAGTGGAGACAACACCAACCCTTAGTTTGATTGAAGACTGTTTCAAACACACAATGAGTGAATATGTAAGTTACCTTTACAGCAGTGTGTTAGCAGAAGCAGTGCCATAGTGTGATGGAAAACCAAAACATTGAAGGTACAGAGTCGCGGTTTTGGGGAGCATCCATCCTTCAGACGAAACATCCTGGAGTTCTGAAAATCATACCACTTACCAGCTTGTTAAAATTACTTTCCAGGATGATCATGAAACATGTTCGTATGAATCAGCTGAAAGCTTTTTGTAGCTTTTGCAGCAGCAGCCCTGCTTGTAATACTTCAATCAATGTAAACACAATAAATGCTGATGACTTCACTGTAAAAAGGTATTTTTCATTGTCAGTCTGCTGTAGCTCTCTTAAAATCTAATTTCGCCTTATAAATCTGAAAAATTTATGTAAAATATTCACGACTTTATAACATGATTTCACAGCAGTTTAACAATGATGTACTGAGGTGTCAAATCTCCTTATCCAGCTGGCCAAATAATATAGTAAAAGAAAACATGAGGCAAGTACCTGTTTTACATGTTGCAACTCTTCCTCTTTCTTCTGTAACTTCTCATCAACTTTTGCCTTTGTCTTGTCCAAATACTTCATTTTCTCACTATCTGTTTGGAGCAGCTTGACGTCTCTTTCTCCCTCCATCAGAAGCTGAAGTTCTGTGGTGTTGCCAAATCTTTTGACCCTTGTCATTCTTTCTCCCACTTCAGTGTCTATAGGAATGTAAGGGTGTGTGTTTAGTTTAAAGACACGCTTTAGTTTTTAACCTTTTGTCTATGCACCGTTTCCCCTTTGCTGAGAAAGGATTTTAAGGGGACATGGCAGAGAAACACAGCAGAAAGGTGATAGCATTTAAAGAATAGCAAAAGACACGTTTGAATTGTGAAGCATTTTCATTCTCAATCTCCAGGAAAAAAAGGCCTAAAATAACAAACCCAAAAGAATCAGGAATAACTCCTCTACCATTAGGCCTATATGCATGCTATGTCGTTTGATAGGGCAGGAGCTAAGAAAACATATGTATGTTAAGTAAATGGAGTAAATGGAGATGAAATAAAGAAAATTCCTTCCTGTTTAGCGTGATGTTACTAAGCAACACAAATGACAACAGCCTGAGGATCAAGATTTTATTATGTTTAACAGAAAAATGACTAATTACAGAGACATGTGCCATCCTGCTTATGCCATGGCCACTCGCATGGCATAAGCAGTATAATAACCGACAAGTTGTATGTGCTAAGATTGCAAAGGTCACGTCAGATCATTCCTCTTGGCCCTTCACTCTAAACATAATAAATAATAATTCAATGTAAAAATGGAAGATGTGAAAGTAACTTGAGGTGTCACAAACCCCCGGTCGTGACCCTGGCCTGCCTGTTGCCCTGAGACTGCTGGTGGGCGTGGTTTCTGAGCTCCAGACTTTCCCACCTGAAGCACATCTGCAATCAGCACACCAGGGCCTCTGCCAGCAATCAACACGCCTTTAAAGGATCTGCCAACCTTCCAGTCCCCGCCGGATCGTTGTACTTCATCCGTATGGACACGCCAGCCAGTTTGTCAACCTTAGTTTCAGTACGTTGTCTGAACCTTTGCACCATTGTTAATGGCTCTCTCTCTTTGTCTCGCCTCCAGAAGCCAGGACCTGCGCCACGCGGATTCCCTCCTATGCCACGGAGTCATCTAGACTCTGGGACCAGAGCTGCAGACCCACAGAGCGACCACCACACCCAAACCTCTCCCAGGACTCCCCTAGAGCTCAATAAACCACTTTCAGTGCATTCTCTAGTCTGCGTTTGAGTTTCTGGCCCCCGGCCGTGACATGAGGTTTGGAAAGAAGTATGATAAAGTTTCGACTTACTGATTTTATTTTGTCCCCATTTCCACAAAACAAAGACAACTTCAATAATGGACATGATGCACGCAGACAGGCAGATGGTGATATGAAGAGCAGATCTTGACTTGACCATGAAGAGATCAGCTGAAATGAAATGAAAAAACACAACAGATGAGTTTATAAAACTTGACTTCAACTGTCTGTAACTGACAAAGTGAAGACACTAATAACTCATAAGTAATTGTCTAACCTGGAATATAAATGTTAGTGTCTCTGATCTGGTTGATGTCCTTCTGTTGGACTCTACAGGTGAAGCTGTTGCTGTGTCTCTTCTCCACAGTCACTCTGCTGCTGACAGTATAGAGGTCATCAGGACCTCTGACTGTCTCTGTAGGTCCAGCAGAGAGGAGGTTTCCCTCACCGTCCAGCCAAAACACCTCAGGCTCTGGATACCAGCCTGCAGACTCACACTGTAACACCACTCCATTACAGACTGTAGAAATGTCTGTTTCAGGTGATGGTGCAGAACCTAATAGGGAGCAGAAATGTCAAAAGTTCTTTGAATGTAAAGTTGACAGACGAAAAAAGGAAATAGAGCAGTTCTTCAAAGAGCCTGATGAGTTCAACTTAAACACTGAACCTATTATACACCTTAACGACCGAAAGTACTTTCGTTAGTGAGGATAAATCACCCGCTTCAACACACTGGTTTACTTGGGTTGTGAAACCCATTTCTCTGTAACAACTCTGTAAAAACAAGATAACATGTAAAGTAGATGACCTGATGATTCTTTTCAATACACACAGCAGTCTTACGTTGATGAATGCAACTTGCGTGAGTGAAGTACTTGCCAAATACTATCTTGAAAATCTGTTTCATGACCCTTGTAAACCCCTGATGTCAACAGGGCCACTATGTACAAAAACAAATACAATATATATATATATATATATAACAATTAAAAGAAGCTGTTCAATTTTGTCTCTCACCTTTGTTTTTGAATATGTCCCTACAAAAAAGATTGTAAGGCGACAGCTCTCTGACATGAACTTTTGCCTTTGATTGACGGGGTTCAGACAAAGGTTTTGAAATTTGTGATCTTTTGTAATTACCGATCCAGTTCTGAAAAACAAAAACAAAAAATAACGATAGAGTATTACACCAATTAAACAGTATTTTAACAAAATACTTCATTTTTAGAAGCAGTGCAGCAGAATGATATATTTATTTGACATGTTGTTTGTTAGTGTGGCACTAAAGTAAAACTTACTTCTATGACACTGGTGTCCAAACCAGTAGCAGATGCAGCACTTGGAATTAATTTTGACCCAACTCGTGTCATTCCATGCGTAAAAAAGGATTTCAGGGTTTCCTTTTGATTCCCATTAATGGGAGTTCTCTCTTGTTGAATAACAACAAAGAAAGAAAAATCTAGTCAGTTATAAATCAGTAATAAAAAAAGACAGTGTTGCAGATCATACCATCGTTCTCAGACACACTTGCCTAATGCTTCTAGATTAGCAACTGCAAGGCTTACCTCTCTGGGCCATCTTCAACCTAAAACATAAACAGAAAAACTTGCACAAGACAGATTTGTGAACGGGCCCTTCTCTCTAAAAAGGCCAAAACCAAATTTTAGATTGTTCAACAAAGAGATAGAGCATGGAAGTAATAAAACAAACTTAGCCTACCACAGAAGTCCTTCAATCCACTGGAAATTGATGCTGTGGGAGACAAAAAAGTTAGGTAAAGATATATTAATGTTACACACACAGGATGGCAGATAGATAAATAGACTTTTTTTTCAAGTTCAATGTCAAGGACAGCAATAAATGTGACACACACAGACACCACAGTCTATATTTACTTCTAATAGATTCCTAATATTCGTCTTTTGCATGAATGTCATTGTAAGCTACCTCGTGTGGGATCAAATCCATCCAAGCTTTTTTCAAACCCACAAAACTTTATTTTACATTCTAGTCAAGATCCCAAGATACCCAAACAGCCATAAAATACGTCATGGGTTTAATATTTCACTCATAAGTCAACAGGAGTAAGGTTAGGCCTATGATGGGCGTTAACGAGCATACAATATTATGCAATAAGCCTTACAGTGTGGAAAAAAAAAATTTTACAGGCTAACTTTGCGTTTAACTAGAAACTAAATTTCCCCATTAGCTTCATACGTAAAAACATGCTTATTAGCAACGTTAATGCTCAAATAAAGCAAGTAAGTAACGTAATGAGCCTATATAACGTTTACAAAATAATCGCAATACGCTTATCTCATGTCAACACTCATGTCACGCAACATTAAAACACATTTATGTATTGTTTTCCCTTATTGACTAATTAATTTCCGTTAAAATGCTCGGTTTTATCATTTAAATGTTCTTACCTGAAAATATCAAGCGCGAAATATTGCAACGTTGCTGCGTCATTCAGTAGACCTCCGATTACCGGCGAGCTGGATTCCTCTGGTATTGGATCTGGAGTCTTCTCTTGTATTTGTCGGTGATTAACCATGTGGATGGATGATAACAGCCTTCTGAGCCTACCAGTAGGCGCAGCAGGCCCCTACTGGCCCATATATATGAGCTGATAACCACTGATAACGCCCATTCAATCGAGTGATAACATTCGAAGCAGGTGGATAAATGTCCATATTTGATAAAAAGGTTTAAAACCGTGACGTTTATACTAATAAAGACAATTCAATGTCTTATTTCTTATTTCAAAGACTACATGTTACACTCAAAATACACAGAAGATCTGGTGGACTTATCAAATGTAAGAAGAAAACGTGGGTTGTGAAATTGATTGTAGGCCCATAGTGGATGTTGTGGTAGCACTTTATAATATAAAGCATTGCTATAATATGATGAATAAATGATGAATTAAAATGTAATAATACTTAACAACTGCTTCATAGCGTGTAGATATTAAAGAATAAAACATTTATAACTGTGTTTATAAATGACTTACTAATGTGTATTAATGTATGAACAATGCTTTATAAATGATGAATTCCATATTTACTAATACTTAACTAATGCTTTATAGTGTGTAGTTATTATAAAGTGCTACCGATGTTGTTTTTGTAGTTGTGCGGTATCACATGACCAGTACATAACAGTATTTTTTTTATTATTATATTTAAACTCAAACCAAGGGCTTTTACCATCTTTTTGGGAGTCATTTACCTCCACAAGAGTGTGTCAGGAGAATGAGGACGGCAGCATGATGCAAGACCATTGAACTCAAGTTATTGACCTCATGTTTGAAGGGGAGTCTGGCTTTATATGAATCATCCTGGAGTTCTGTAAATAAAATATATGCAAGGTGAGCTAGCTGGGAGTCTATTATAATGAAAGTCAGTGTAAATGCTTTTTTAATACTCTAAAGCTTTGTGAAATAATGTTTTTTTAGTAACTTCTATTAGTAACTTAAACTAATTAATACAGTCAAACAAAGCAGTTACGATAAGAGCAAAGATAGGACATGTGAAATATGTGGAAACACAAACTAAACTGAATTATATTATATAAATAAATAATATAAAAAATAAATTGTGGGGAAAAAAAACTTCAAAGATTTTCCACTTATTCCAAATTATCTTTTTCCCCATATACATTATGGCTCAGTTTATTAAACCACTCGTTTACCTTTTTTAAAATCACTTCTGGTATTCAAAATGCAATGCTTTGTCTATAACGTTTACAAAATGTAACAACAGACTTCAACGTCATTTTACGTGTTAAGCAACTGGCTGGTGCTCCAAAACTCACGGGTGTATGAAAAAATATTGCAGATGAAGACTGCAGTTTCACTTTCAATCTAGAGACAGGATATAAATAATTACAATAATGACATGTTAAAAAGTGAAATCCCTAAAATAATCTATTAAACATAAGTATACATACCTGTTGTGTATCTGTGTTAATGAGTCGCCTCACCTCAGGGGGAAAAAAGGCTGTCCGGTCCAGAATGAGACAGCGTGAAATAAAACCATGTGTTCTTTCACCCCAGCCCTCTATAATTGTCAGGACATGGCAGGATGATTTTAACTGATGCATTCACGGGAAACAAGGTAGTCCAACAAAAGCCTGAAATCTGAAAAGAGGAATATAACATCCAAAATCCAAAACAGTAAAACAAACAATCCTCCAGGCAGGTGAAAATGAAATAATCCAGGAAAAACGTAGACAGCGAACAGATGGGCAGAGCTACTGACAGACGAGAAGAACTGGTAAATGCAGAATAGGAATGATAAGATTGCATACTGACACACACACACACACACACACAGCAAGAAGGGCATGCTGTCAAGGATTAAACAAACCAGAAAGCTATACAAAGACAGGCAGGGAGGTAACAAGACACGAAAAAAAACATCTGACAGATGATTTCAAAATAAACCAGGCAAACAGACAAGCTGCGGACTTACCATCAGGAGTACCGTGAGATATCCTGGTGGGACCCTGGACAATTGGCCCAATAAACCACATAGTATTAAACTGCAGTTTAATAACTGATTGGTATGTGCCTTGTGTCACGGCTGGTGACAGGACTCAGATGCAGACCGGAGTGAGGTGTTCAAACAAAGGGAATATTTATTAGTTTTGATAGTTTTGCACAAACACAACGTGGGATTGGGGTTGATTGGGATTGGGGTTGATTGGGATTGGGATGATTTACAAATGGGCCAGTGAGGAGAGTTCGGGTTCCGGTGCTCTGGTAGCAGGCAGAACTGAGTCTGGGCTCTGGGCTGATTGTTTGAGGTAGTGACAGAGAGAGGGAATTATCCAGAGCATGAGGGCAGAGCCCTGCGATGGACTGGCGACCTGTCCAGGGTGTACCCCACCTTTCGCTCAATGTCAGCTGGGATTGGCTCCAGCCCCCCACGACCCTGTACGCAGGATAAGCGGCTGACAATGGATGGATGGATGAGGGGAGAGCAGAACACAGAGACAGACACCAACCTGAACACACCTATCATTCAGCACACAAAAAGGACTAGAGAAGACACAAAAACACGTTCCCACACATCGTCAAACTATACACTTACTCAAGTATTTTTGGGCCAGTAAAACTACATTAAACTTTGTTACATTTGCCCTTTATACCTTCATTACTTTACAAGTCTGTTATCTACTGTGCATTTTGCTTCATTAACTGATTTGAAAGTGTATTTAGTCTCTGCAGTATAAATGCAGTTTATACACTGTAACATCTAAGTTAGAAGATTGTTGATTAACAGAATCATCTCCTTGCACAGAGCAAGGCTTTCTGATGGGAACCTGTTTATTTTGTTTTCTCTTCTCTAGTTCACATTGGTTGGTATTTGTTTTAACAATGTCAAACGTTTAATAATTTATCCGAATGTCACCGGGGAAACTGATCTTGGCTTTCACTCAGCATACTATTATTATTTATTCAGGAAACAATATGTTTTGAGATGCATATATAGGGAAAGAGCAAATAAGGGTGGACACAACAGTCCTCTCGGACTTTAAGCGCACAGGTCTCCCTTTATTCATTTGTATGCTCATTCAACAACGAGCTGCTGTCGTGTTCTTGCTACAATAATTCAGTACTTTGTTAAGATCATGTGTATAGATGCTTCAGGAATAATCATTTTGTATTGGGTGCCTGAGCTATTGGGAGAAGGCAAATCATATGCAGCACCCTTCATATCAAAGCAAGTGGTTTGGTTTGCTACATGTTCCTTCTGAAAGCAAGTGCCTAGCCTATTTACTATTAAGTAAGTGATCTTACCTTCATCTAGACTGAAAAAAATTGTCTTAAACAGAAATAGCTTAATTAGAGAAAATAAACAAGCAAAGCAAAGTGCACTCTGCACAGCAGATGGAAAACTTAATATTACATAAAGAGTAGTTTATAAACTAACAATCTATGAAGTGTTTTTTTTTTTATCTCTTAGGATTAGGATGTGCACGTTTGAGTATTTATTATTCACCTTTATGTTTTACAGTAAAGCTCTAGAATAGATGCAGCGATTTTAGATGTTGTTGGTACAACTGCCAAACTGAACAATACAAAAGACTGAACCACAGTGAATAGTGAGTTTACAGGTAACTGAAAGCCAATTTGTTCACTAAGACAAATATAAATTATCTTGCATTGCAGTATTAAGCATCCCTTCAAACGGTTCATATGATAGTTTAGAAAGGAGCATAACCACTTGTGAACATCCTGTATCACTGCCTTTTTGTATTTAGTCAGCGCACACACACACACACACACACACACACACACCTCCACAAACTATATTCAGTTAATGTCTCAGTAAAAACATGACTGACAGATAAAAATGAAAATAAAAATAAAATTTAATAAAATTTAACCAGAGGAAAAAGTTATTTGTCTTAACACTGCAAAACATTAAGCAAAGGCAACATTTTCACTTCTATATAAAAACATCAAAACAATAAAACACCAGCAACAGCAAGTTCAAAAACGTCTTATTTGCACATTTTTGTTGGGATCAGATTTTCCTTTAAATTGGGAATCTTTGAGGAAACTCTGATTTCACCACGAGAGGATGGTGTTTTCAATCTAAAGGAAACAACTAAGTATGTGTGGACAAAAGATTAAATCTGAGTCAAATTAAATTTAAAACATAATAATCATTCATTATTCTGTGAGTATTTATTATTAACTTTAACAATTAACTAAACAACAACTCTTCTGTATTGTTTAATCAAACATACAGTGGAATTAATTATTTATGATGACATCATATACAAATACAGCAAAACTTATTATTATTTTTATGCAACATAATAATACACAAATGCATTACTATATAACAAATAATAGAGGCTGTGAGCAGAGAACATAGTGACTGAACACATCATGTTTGGAATAATCAGGTAGATTGATTAAACTGATAATATTAGGGATCTAAAATCAATCATAGTTTTATAAAATTTTAGAATTTATGTGATTGAATATTAAATAAAATAATCACATGGGATCATTTGTTCATGGATAATTTATATCATCTACTCCCTCTGGATGCTCTAACTGAAGTTTCTACTGAAGCTCTTCCAGGTATTTATTTATTTGCTCCTTATCCTTCTCTAGTTTCCCTTTCTTTTCTGTCTTTCTAATAATTAGGTTGTGTTCTGTAGTTAGTTATACATACATTTAGCTGACGCTTTTATCCAAAGCGACTTACAATTGCTATATATGTCAGAGGTCGCACGCCTCTGGAACAACTAGAGGTTAAGTGTCTTGCTCAGGGACACAATGGTGGATGGGTCACGGGTCTCTCACACCAAAGGAATGTGTCTTATCCATTACGCCACCACCACCCTCTGTTACAGTGTCTTGTGTTCTCCTGTCTAGATCCTTTATGGTCTTTCTACACTTCTTCATTATTTTGCTTTTGTCCATTTTTGGTTTCATCTCCAGCTTTTCTTGTACTGTATCTGTGTCTTGTCGTCCTTCTGTAGTGAGATGAGTTTCTCTCTTTCAGGTATTTATTTATTTGCTCTTTATCCTTCTCTAGTTTCCCTTTCCTTTCTGTCATTCTAATAATCAGATTGTCTGTTGTCTCCAGTAGTTCCTCTGTGTTCTTTAACAGTTCCTCGTGTTCTGTCGCCCTCTTCTCCAGAAACTCTTTGGTCATTTCACGCTTCTTCTTTTTTTTGTGTTTGTCTGTTTTTGGTTCCGTCGTCAGCTTCTTCTCATATTCTTGTATCTTGATCTTGTCCTCCTGCTGTAGTGAGATGAGTTTCTCTCTCTGGTTCTTCAGATCTTTCTTCTGCTCCGTCAGTGTTGTAATCAACTGTTGCACATGTTCCAACTCTCCCTCATTCTTCTCCAACTCCTCATCAAGTTTTGCCTTTGTCTTGTTCAAATACTTCTTTTGTTCTCCAACTTCAGTCTCACCCTCATGGTGCCACTTGGTATCTATGTGAATAGAAAAGTTGTGTGTTTAGTTTGAAGTTCAAATCTGTTTTGTTTACACTGTGTTCCCTTTGCTGAGCAAACATTTTAAGGTCTTTAAAGCATAGCTACAAAAACCCATTTTTGCTTTGCTTGGCAGAAATATTAAACAATTCATTCTCAAATACATACAGATACTTCGAATTTCGTTGATGTGGCATTTGGGAAGTGCGTATACACAGAATAATACCAAACAAGCTGTACGCTCCATGATTGCAATGGATGATGCTAAGATCACATTGGCCTTCTCGGCACTGTACTCAAAACATAATTAATGTAAAAATAATTGTAAAAGAGATGTGAAAGTAACTTGAGGTTTGAAAAGAAATGTGACTTACTGATTTTGTTTTGTCCCCATTTCCACAAAATAAAGACAACTGCAACAACAGACATGATGCACGCAGCCAAGCAGATGGTGATCCGGAGAGCAAAACTAGACTGGACCATGAAGAGTTCAACTGTAGTTGTAAAACACACAATAGATGTGTTTATAAAACAAAACTTCAACTGTCTGTAACTGACAAAGTGATGACATCAAAAACTCATAAGCCTTTTTTCCTACCTGGAACCTGGATGTGAGTCTCTCTGGTCTGGTTGATGTCCTTCTGTTGGACTCTACAGGTGAAGCTGTTGCTGTGTCTCTTCTCCACAGTCACTCTGCTGCTGACAGTATAGAGGTCATCAGGACCTCTGACTGTCTCTGTAGGTCCAGCAGAGAGGAGGTTTCCCTCACCGTCCAGCCAAAACACCTCAGGCTCTGGATACCAGCCTTTAGATTTACAGTCTAACATCACTCCTTTGCTGACTGTAGAAATGTCTATTTCAGGTGAGGAGACAGAACCTAACAGAGAGCAGAGATGTCAAAAATAGTTTGAATATAAAGTTGCCAAAAGAATAACAATTAGAGCACTTCTTCAATGAACCTAATGAATAAAGTTCAGCTTAGGCCACACTGTTTATTCTCTAATAAAGACATCTCATTTCCCCCCTACTCCTTCTAGTTGGTAGTCGTTATTCTTTTTCATCTGGTCAGTCTAAATGCCTTTCAAATTTATTATATATTTATTATATATTTTATTATAATATATAAATATATAACTAACTATATTATATATAGTTTATTATATATCAATGATATTTGTAAAGTATCTGAAGTACTGAATTTTGTATTATTTGCAGAGTTTCAGAAGATAGCTTACAGCAACTCCTGGAATTAGTCACTTCAGAATTCAAGAAAATAAAACAAAGGTTTGACATAAACACGTTATCAATAAATTTGAGTAAAACTACATTCATGGTATTTGGAAACTGTAAGTAAAATCATCAAGCACAGATACAGACAGAGGGTGTTAACATAGAAAGAGTGCATGAAAATAAATTCCTTGGAGTGATCATAGATGACAAGATTTGCTGGAAGCCTCATATAAAAACACATCAAAAACAAACTGTCCAGAAGTATTGCAGTCCCAGCAAGAGCTAAGCACATTCTGGATCTTAAATCACTTCACATCCTTTACTGTTCACTATTGCTACTTTATTTGAATTACTGTGTAGAGGTTTTGGGAAGCACGCACAAAAAAGATCCATGAGAATCATTCACAATATCGGATTTCGGGATCACACAAATTCATTATTTCTATAGTCTAAATTGCTAAAATACCACAATCTAATTGAATATCTAATTGCAGTATTCATGTTCAAAGCAAGAAATAGCCGATTGCCTGTGAATATAAAAAGTTGTTCTCTGAGAGGGAGGGAGGGTACGATTTAAGGGGAAGGGGAAATTTTAAGACTAATAGGTTTAGAACAACAAGGAAAAGATTATGTTTATCAATTTGCATATTTAAATTGCCGAATAAACTAAATGAGAACCTAAAGCAATGCCCAAACATATTCCTTTTCAAAAAAATGTACAAAGAAATTA
>NW_024042554.1:0-3653 GCF_014851395.1 Micropterus salmoides | reverse complement strand
TTAAGATTAGCTTGTTTGATCCACCTTCATACACATGTGACATTACTGTACAACTTGAGAAAGGTGAGTTGTTTTCTGCTCCAGCCTGCCTAAAAGAAAGCGTTTTTGGGATTAAATGGACTTTATTAGCTGCTGCAGTGCAGGATGAACTCAGAATAGACCCATTTCTCACCTTATTATTCTAAATCATGCAACGAAGAAGAAGAAATGCATAATAAATCCTGGGACAAAATCTGTCCACAAATACTGTACAGCATGTAGTCTGATGACAAGACTTGTTATAGCTGACTTGGGCAGTGAAATGTTTTTTTTAATTCATGTGGTCATAGTTGTCCACAACTCAAATCAGAATTAAGAAGAAATGTTTTATACCACCTCAAGAAGGCTTCCTATCAAAGGTAGGAAGGTATTTCAAATGTACAACTGCAGTACTTAAATCTAAGTAAAGTAATTTCCCTGACATTTTTGTGTTACTTTACTTTTAATAGACCATGTAAGAGGTTTTATACTTCCTGTGAGTATAATCCAATCAATCTTATTTTCATACTGTATATCCGTTGTGTAATTTGATAAATTGTGTTGTATGTCGTGCTCGCATCTCAGAGAAGACTCTGACTGCAACATGCGTCTTTGTAAAGAGAGAAACAGACAGAAAAAGTCTCTAACTCTGCCTGTCAGCTCGCTCTGCTCCGTTAAAACTGAATTTACCATACAGAATTGAATACGAGTGCACTCCAGATTTAGCTGCAGCCAGCTGACCGTGTGCTTCTCCCTATACCGCAGTTCTGTGTCCATGCATGCAGCAAACTGAAAGCACTGTCTGTCGGTGCGTCTACGTGAAAAGAGAAGGAAGACATTGCTGGTAGTATTGTCTTCAGAGTTGTTAAACACCTCAGCGCACTGAAGGAAGCCATCTGACTGTGTGAGGGGCAAGATCGTTGATGTCTGCAGGCAGAGTAGGAGCTCTCCTGTCTGACTGGTCCACCAATAGCAGAGAAGATGACCCCTTGAGACACAGCCCCTCCTCATTTGCATAATGAGGCAGAAATGCATACAAAAATTTAAGACAGGCAGAAATAAATACCATGGGTGAAAATAAATAAGGTAAATAAATACAAAGGAAGAATAAAACAGACAAAAATATTAAAACACACATAAATAAATACATTAAAAAATTGTAATAAATAAAGTTGAATAAACAAATAAGGTAATTATAACAAAGGTGAATAAGTAAAGGCACTAATTAAAATATATACATTTATGTCTCCTTGTATAATTTAATTACTACATTTATTTATTTACTTATTTTTTTGTGTATTTAATTGGATGCTTATTTATTTATTGAGCATTTATTTATTTCTGTATTTATTTCTGACTGTGTCAGGATCGGTCCTCCATAGCGGGGTGGGAGAGTTATCAAGCACGTAAAGTTTGGTTCAGATGTGAGCATGTACACTGAAGTTACAACAACTTCCTGTGTCATGGCGAAGACTTGATCTCTGACGCCACGCCACGGACACACCCATTGACGAAAACTCGCAAATAGCACAACTTTTCATCTTCAATGCCTTTAGAAGGCACAGCACAAATTTGAAGTCGGTCGGACTAAATCCTAGAGGAGTTCGTTAAAGTACGAAGTGTGTAAATCATCCAAAATTTGACGTAAAATTCAAATGGCCGACTTCCTGTTGATTTTAGGGCATCGCTCCAAGAGGCTTTTTTGTGCGTCTGGACAAGATACACGTACCACAGAAAATTCGTGCACGTAGGAAACGTGCGGCGGGGGCTGCTTCGTTAAAAGTCACTTCCTGTTGCCAGCAGGTGGCGCTATGACTGTCTGTGAATGTCAGCATGTACATGTGTTCAGGGCGGGACTCTCATCCTACATGTACAGTTTGGTCCAGATGTGAGCATGTACACTGAAGTTACGACAACTTCCGTGTCATGGCGAAGAGCTGATCTTTGACGCCACGCCACGGACACGCCCATTGACGAAAACTTGCAAATAGCACAACTTTTCATCTTCAATGCCTTTAGAAGGCACAGCACAAATTTGAGGTCGGTCGGACTAAATCCCTAGGAGGAGTTCGTTAAAGTACGAAGTGTGTAAATCATCCAAATTTGACGTAAAATTCAAAATGGCCGACTTCCTGTTGATTTTAGGGCATCGCTCCAAGAGGCTTTTTTGTGCGTCTGGACAAGATACACGTACCACAGAAAATCGTGCACGTAGGTAAAACGTGGCGGGGGCTGCTTCGTTAAAAGTCACTTCCTGTTGCCAGCAGGTGGCGCTATGACGGGTGAATGTCAGCATGTACATGTGTCAGGGCGGGACTCTCATACATGTACAGTTTGGTCCAGATGTGAGCATGTACACTGAAGTTACGACAACGTGTCATGGCGAAGAGTGATCTTTGACGCCACGCCACGGACACGCCCATTGACGAAAACTTGCAAATAGCACAACTTTTCATCTTCAATGCCTTTAGAAGGCACAGCACAAATTTGAGGTCGGTCGGACTAAATCCCTAGGAGGAGTTCGTTAAAGTACGAAGTGTGTAAATCATCCAAAATTTGACGTAAAATTCAAAATGGCCGACTTCCTGTTGTTTAGGCTATGGCTCCAAGAGCTTTTTTGTGCGTCTGGACAAGATAACGTACCACAGAAAATTCGTGCACGTAGGTGAAACGTGCGGCGGGGCTGCTTCGTTAAAGTCACTTTCTGTTGCCAGCAGGTGGCGCTATGACTGGGTGAATGTCGGCATGTACATGGTTCAGGGCGGGACTCTCATCCTACATGTACAGTTTGGTCCAGATGTGAGCATGTACACTGAAGTTACAACAACTTCCTGTTCATAGCGAATCATCGACGCCACGGACACGCCATTGACGAAAACTCGCAAATAGCACAACTTTTCATCGTCAATGCCTTTAGAAGGCACAGCAGAAATTTGACGTCGATCCGACTAAATCCCTAGGAGGAGTTCGTTAAAGTACGAAGTGTGTAATCATCCAAAAATGGCCATAAAATTCAAAATGGCCGACTTCCTGTTGACTTTAGGCTATGGGTTCTTGAGGCTTTTTGTGCGTCTTGACATGATACATGTCCCCAGAAAATTTCGTAGATGTAGGTTGAACGTGAACGAGGGGCTAATTTTCCAATTTTCTAGGTGGCGCTAGCGGTCATTTTGCAACGCCCATGTGCGAAACTTGTAGAATACGAAATTTTCACGGTTCTGACATGTTTGCAAATTTTGGTGAGTTTTCGAGTATGTTTAGGCCATGTCATTTGGGCCTACTTTGCAGAAAAAAAAAAAAAAAAAAAAAAAAAAAAATTAAAGCTGCAAGCAGCGTTGGGCGGGCCCTCGCACTTGTAAGCGCGTCCGCGTGAGCCGGCGAGGTTGCACATATTCTGGAGCTCTGCCGGTGCGGCTGGAATTTGCTACGCGGTTATGACGCGCATGAGAAGGTGTTATATGGTCACTTCTGTGTCCCCTATGTGGAGCTACATAGCACTTGCCGCTTGAATATAAATCGGTATTGGCGTGTAGATGTCTGCGGGGTGGGAGAGTTATCAAGCACGTAAAGTGTTCAGATGTGAGCATGTACACTGAACAATAAGTACCCAAACAAAAATAAATTCCTTTTATATT
>NW_024042553.1:0-19076 GCF_014851395.1 Micropterus salmoides | reverse complement strand
ATTTTAACATGAAATAAATATCAAACACATGTTGATCAGCTGGTTCTGTGATCCTGGAGAGTCCTGCCCTACCTGTGATGGAGGGAGAAGCTCTGACTCTGCAATGTAGAAAGAAGAAGACTTCCTCCAACCTCACAGTGGATTTCTATAAAGATGGCCACCTCATCAGGAGCAGCTCTACAGGAAACATGACCATCCACAGTGTTTCCAAGTCTGATGAAGGACTCTACAAGTGTAACATCACTGATGTTGGAGAATCAGCAGAAAGCTGGCTGGCTGTCAGAGGTGAGACAGCAATCTTTCAATATACAATGTATGCATTGGCCTTCATATAATAAAAATTACTGCTGCAGCTCCACAGATTTGAAGCAAAGTTTTTAATCATTTTATTGATTTTTCAGATTTAGTGGACATTCAATTCTTAGGTTATATTTAACCCATTTAATGTCAACTCATTAAGTTGAAATATTTGTATTTTCCTGAAAGGTTGCAACAAATAATAGCATGTGTTAGCATGTGTTATACAAATAGCATGTGTTAGCATGTGTTATACAAATAGCATGTGTTAGCATGTGTTATATAAATAGCATGTGTTAGCATGCAAACATGCTAAAATAAGACGGTGAACACGGTAAACATTGTACCTGTTCAACATCAGCATATTAGCATCCTTTGGGAACATGCAGACATTAGCATTAGCACCAAGTACATAATAATAGAGCTGTTAACTAAGTTGTTGTGCTGCCCTTTTTAGTCAGGTATTTTTAGTTGTTATTTAGAATTGGCTCTGCTGGTGGGTTTTGTATAGCAGTCATTTAGGTTATGTGATCTGTGTCTCTACTTGATGACATCAGTAGGCATCATGGCAGTTGAGTTAAATTTTTTCAGCTTGAACAAGAAATTCGCATGACACTATGTTGCGAAAGCTATCAGTGGTGAGATTGTCCAGACCTAAATGAAGGCTTCAGAGCATTGTTTGGAGAGTACCAGGCAGAGCGGGAGACAAGCCGCTGGCCAACGGAGATCTGCAAAACTACGGGGAAGTGTAGAAGAAAGAGCTGGGGGCAGCGCTTCAGCTTTTGGACAAATAAACACCCGTAGTGGTCTCGATTTACCCGCGGGAGGAACTCAGAGTTAACTGCTTTTATTAAATTAGCTTTTTACTTTAGTTTTTGGGATTACAACGTCGATTTATCTTCACTTGAGCTTCTCAGCAGCAAGCCTCCGTGCATTTCCGGTTCCTCTGTTCTTGTTTGAGTCAGTTGGCACCCAGAGCTCTGTTGGACTGCTACTATATATTTATATAAAAAACAGACAAAAATGGACATTACTTGAAGAAAAGAAAGCGAGGAAGTTGAACAACCTGGTGGGTTCAGAAAATACGACATAGCATAGCATGGCCCTGATCGGTCCAACTTCCATTCAGAAAATAAACAACTTAAGAAGTTGTATGAGCTACATTATGCTTACCAGTAGCTTATCCTTTTGATACATTTCAAACTCATCTGTAAATATTGTGTGGTATTTGACGTCATTTTTGTTCTATTTAATTCTTATCATGTGCTCACCGTAGTAGTATTTGGGCACCTTTGACCCTATGTTTGTTTTTGTTTTTGTCCGTTTACCTACTGCAAGTTGCTACATTAAAGAAACTTGGAACGTCTTTGTCAGTGTAGCAATTGACCCTAAGGCACGCCCACAATAGATAGCTGGCCAATCACAGCACAGTACAGGACTCGCTGTAACTGAGGTCAGACACTTTCATGGCAATTGTAATATTTACAGTCACTACCCAGAGAGGTTGAAAGGAGAAGTTCAAATTATTCTCTTTCCAAAACCTAAAACAAAGCCAGAAACAATGTAGGATTTGGATTGTTCCTAATGAAAAGTTAGCTAGCTAATGTTAGTTAACTTACTACTGGATGCAACGTTAAATAGCCCTACTGCTCTGCTTTTTAATAACTGTGACATTGAATGGAGACCTACACAGCTGTACAATATCGTTGTCCTCTTTCTCAATAGTGAGGTAATATGGTGGTTCACTTTAACTCTGTGATTGTTTGGCTTTAGCTTCTCTCATTATTTTTTTTCAAGTCAGTTTGACAGCCTGAATTAAACCTTCAAATGCACAATGCAACTCCGAAGCTGTCTGCTTCTTTCTGGGATCGCTTTTTACAAAATATAAGACAACATATCTCCAGGGAGTGCAGTTATAGACAGTGGCAGAGCCGTAATAAAAGTCTGACAGCTCTGACAGTTTGACGGACTTAGCAACAGTAACTAAGGGGGCTTGACTTAGCGAAGGGTCAATTGGGGATGGAGTTCATCTGCCTGTCAATTCACGCAAGGTATATATGTCCACTTTTGTGATTTGGAAATTAGGATTTATATCACATTTTGAAGGATACATTTTTTTGTGGTAGATTATAAAAGGAAACACGGAAGTAGTAAAAATTGTTCTGTTGAGATTGACTGACCCTTCATGAATAATAGGAAAAAGAATGTTTAAGTGTTAAGTGTTTTTCCAGAGGACACTATACTGGTGTGAGACTGGAGAGGGAAAGAGAAGCAACAGCGTCAACATCACTGTCACATGAGACAACAAGATTTTGTTACAGAATCATCACGAGTTTAACATGAAATACATTTCAAACACATGTTGATCAGCTGGTTCTGTGATCCTGGAGAGTCCTGCCCTACCTGTGATGGAGGGAGAAGCTCTGATTCTGCAATGTAGAAAGAAGAAGACTTCCTCCAACCTCACAGTGGATTTCTATAAAGATGGCCACCTCATCAGGAGCAGCTCTACAGGAGACATGACCATCCACAGTGTTTCCGTGTCTGATGAAGGACTCTACAAGTGTAACATTACTGATGTTGGAGAGTCAGCAGAAAGCTGGCTGGTAGTAGGAGGTGAGACAGCAATGTTTTAATATATAATGTATACATACATGTGATGTAAATGACTGCTGTAGCTCCACAGACTTTCAAGCAGAAGTTTCTGTTTCTTGATTTCCCTGTTACCTGATTTTCTGCTTTACCTTTTAATTGTTTTAACCCCTTAATGCTGATTGTCACAAATTCGCATCACACCTCTTCCTTTCAGACCGCAACTGAGATATTGTTTGTATTCCCCAAATGCCTGTTTATGCATATTCGATACATACCTGGAAACCTTTTGCAAGCTTTTGTTGTCGCCAATTTGCATCATACTGTACCTACATCATACCTGAATTTATATATTGTCTATGTTCTAAAGACAAATTAACAATTTCCTCTTAATTTAACATCAACCTGAAATCAAATTAAAACACAAATAATTTAAAAAAAAATTTATTATAAAAAATAATTCAGGTATCAAGGGGTTAATAATTTGAATGTAGAGTTAATAATGTTGAGACTGTTGGTTGGAGACAAAAAGCATTATGAAGTTGTTACTTTGGGCTCTGGGTAATTGTGATGGCAAATCTCACTATTTCCAGAATTTTCACAAATCAGTTAATGGAGAAAATAATCAACAGATGAATTCATAATAAAACTAATTGTTAGTTTCAGTCCGATATGAAATAGTTAGAAAATAGTTCCACATCAATAACATTAACAGTAAAATCCTACTTTTACATTAATGCATGAGGAATGATATTCTCATGACATAATGTAATTATACTACTAGTGTACTACAGTGACATGGGAATTTTAATATTTTAATTACATTTTTCTGATCATACTTGCATATTTTTACTTAAGTAACATTTTCAATGCAGAACCTTTACTTGTAAACAGTTACTTTTACAGTGTGGTATTATTACTTTTACTTAAGTAAAGGATCTGAGTACTTCATCCACCACTCGGAAAAGAAGAGTTTTTGGTCAAATATGTGGGGAATTTTTTCAGTACTTTACTGTTATTGTGAAATTGTTATTTTCTTAACCTTAACCAAGCGCATTAAGTTCCCTAAAAGAACCTTAAAAACTGAGTATGTCATGCTTCAGCTATAGGTGCAGGAAATACCTTGACGGTGAGATTTCGCGCCTGTTTAGAAACGCAGCTGACAGTAAACAGCTCTTTTTAGTCCTTTAAAACATCATGCGATTATTTCACCATGTTACAATATGATTCGATAATGTGTTCACTGTGGATCCTGCTTAGACAAACTTTTAAACTGGATGACAGAATTTTAAGATGCTACTGAAAAGGTGCATGCAGCCAATCTGTGAATCTGTGATTTCATGTTATTTTAATCTTACAATGATTAAAAATAATATTACATTCTGAGTCACCACTGTGTCTCGTGACAAGACTTTCTGTTGTCTTTGCAGCACTTCACTGCAATTCAGAGACTCATCCATTCTCAGATTATTGGTTCCCCATTTTAAGAAACATTGTTCCCGTTGTGCTGATGACAATGCTGCTGCTGCTGCTAGGAGTACTGCACTGTGGGAAACTGAGAGGTAAACAACACTAAATCCTGTCCACTCATATGTAAATGTAACTGCCAAAATGAAAAAATGGGTTGAAAGACTATATAGTGACGATATACTGAAAGTTAGTTCGGCTACTAAGAAAATATAGCAGTTAACATCCCATAATGTTTCATCTGAGTGCACAACGTCTTTCTTGTTGATCTTAGCATGTGTTATTATCCATGTTGTTTTATACGTTTATATTTGATCTATTTATATTTGATTCATTGATTGATTAATTCATGTTTCTTAGGGTCCAGAAGCAGATGTGTCGCATGCTGTGACTGTACAGAGGCGTGAAGATTCTCACAAGTCAAATGATGACAGTCTGCAAACCACAGCTTTCTTTTCATTTATGTCTATATTTAATAATCCACTTTGATCCTAGCTCTGACACCCTCTGCAGAGTCACCACAGCATCTACACCTCCATGAACAGACTCTGTGGTTGACTGTGGACACACATATAAATGTGTCCTTCAATAATCTGCATTAAAATGGTCCTCAGAGCATCAAGTCTCCCTTACTGCTTGTATTTTCTGTGACTAATAAAGCAAAAGTTTAAAAAAATTATTAGTGTATCATGACCATATTTTGTCAAAATATTTGGATAGAAAAGGAACATTTTGTTAACTCTTTAATGCCAGTAAAATACCTAAATCAGTAAAATGTTTTTTTAGCAACATTACTTCAATACTCCTCTCTGTCTTCCAACAGTTAGCTGATTTGGACTTCCATATTCGGAGAAATATGTTCGATGGATTGGCACAAAAGTGTGTGCATATACTTGCATGGTTCTCAGACCATTAATCTCAACACTGGGATGTCTATGACGGTCATTTTCAAACTTTTTCAAATATATATGTACGTTTGAAATGTTAGATAAAAAATAACAATACTGCTGGTAACTGACTTTTCCTAAAAGTTTGTATATGTTTATTTAAAATGTTGTTTAAATATATAAGAGAAATGTGATATTTTTTTACATTTAATTTTGGTATTACTTATTAGATATTGTGTTTGCAGTAGTAGTATAGCAGTATAGAAATTGTAGTAATTATGTAATTCCAGCACTTGTACTGCTAATGACTTGATACAAGCTTTAGTGGCACCATGAGGTTATCATTATCTTTTTTTTTTTACATTTCAATATGTCAAGAACTAACGACATCTTTCAAAACTAAATTCACATCACCTGCTTTTCTTCATCACCATGTTTTTTATTATGAGCTTGTTGGCCTGCAGATTTTAGCAGTTAGCTCAAAGCACCAAGCACAGCTTTCCAGATCAGCTAGCACGGCTGTTACAGACCCATATCTTGGTTTAAGCCTCACAGACACCTACACAAAGTAGTTATAGTCACTTAAATTTATAATTGAATCTATATTTGCTGAAACACTGAGGCTATTTCTGCCAGGTCAAGTGCTCTGTCTCTGAGAAAAGGTCATCAAACTGAAGCACAAAATTAGTGTTGCATCAACAGCAGACATAAGCCACACAGGAAGAAACATATCCCCACCTTCTTCTCACACTTCAGTCTGATCTCAGTCAGCAGCAAGACAACAGCTCTCTGAGGAAAAAAAGTACTATTTGATAAAAATAAAACCATAAAGAGGCTGTTAAAATCTAAAAAAGTACAACTCTGTGATGTTTCATAGCTTTCATTAAAGATTAAAAATGTGTTTTTGACTTTAAAGGCTTGAACTTTTGTATTTTTCTCTATCAGTTATGAGATTTAATAGACAACATGCTGATATTTAGGAGTAGCTGTAGGAATCAATAAAGCATGTAGATGCTGTAAATTAATTTCTGTGATGTTCATGTTGTGGTGGCAGCCCGGCTGATGGTGAGTGTCCTGGTTTTTTCTCCTTTTTATCAGTTATTCTGCTTTTTCCTTGGTTTTCTGTTCCCTGCCTGCCTCCTTGTGTTTTCTCCTCTCTCCCTCTGCTCCTGAGCCCAGCCAACGACCCGCACCTGCACCTCATCAGCCACCTCGTCAGCCTGCCACACCTGCCAGTAGTCAACCTCGTCCCTGCCTGTATTTCAACCCCGGTTCTCCACACAATTCTTGCTTTATTGTCGTTGCTCCATACCCGGGGCCACCTCTACATTCAGGCTCTCATGTTTTTTGTTTTCTCTCATTTTCCCTGTACTTTGTCGCTCCTGTCACTAACTGTCTTTCTGTCTGTTTTCCCTCCCAGGTTCATTCACCCTCGTCATCCGTTCTGTCGGCTGGGCTCATCCTCCGGACCTCTCCTCTTCGGGCCTCCCCCACGGTCTCCTCCCAGTTCTCCCCTGCATCCTTCTTTCCTCGGCCCCAGTGTTCCCCGGCTCCCTGGTCCCAGTCCCGTCGGTTTCCCTGTGCCAGTGTTTCCCCGGCATCCTCCTCTCCCTCCACTCCAGTCCCTCAACCCCCTTTTTCCCTAAATAAACCTCCTTCGCTCAGAGCGCTGCGTTTGGGTCTTCTTTGTCCCCACACCACACCCACATAACAGTTCAGTTGTTTTCATTTGTCTCTCCAGTGATGAATGTGTTATTCCTGCTGTGAACTTGATCAGAAAGTTGGTAAGTATCAGTTCATCTAATTTGATCAAATATTTACCTTTTTGATAAATGCATCTCATTGCGGGGACGTGTTCGTGGGAAAGTATTATAGAAAAGAAGAAAGCAGGAAAATGTGGTCTTTTGAGATTTTGGTGAACATTCATTTGTTTTTATTTTGGTTCTGTTATATTAGAATATCCTCGGTTCCAACCGAGTAGAGTGAGATCCTTACAATCAAGCAAATACTGTATATTGACAAAATTTTTGGGTCGCCTGCCTTTACATGCACGTGAAGGTTTATGACATCCCATTTTTAATCCCTTGGGTTTCATGTGGAGTTGGCCCACAATGTGCAGCTATAACAACTTCAACTCTTCTGAGAAGGCTGTCCAAAAGGTTTAGGAGCTTGTTCTTGGGAATTTTTGACCATTGTTTTAGAGACGCATTAGTGAAGTCAGGCACAAATGTTGAACGAGAAATCCTGCTGCAGTCCCAGCTCAAATTCATCCCATAGGTGTTCTGTCGGGTTGAGGTCAGGACTCTGTGTAGGCCAGTAAAGTCCACACCAAACTCTCTCATCCATGTCTTTATGGACCTTTGTGCACTGGTGGGCAGTAATGTTGGAACAGGAAGGGGCCATCCTCAAACCATTTCCACAAAGTTGGGAGCATGAAATTGTTCAAAATGTCTTGGTATGCTGAAGCATTAACCGTTACTTTCACTGGAACTAAAGAGCCAAGCCCAACCCCTGGAAAAACAACCCCATAACCCCCCCCACACACACACACACACACACACACACACACACACACACACAAACCGCCAAACCCAAACTCGTCCATCGGATTGCCAGACAGAGAAGCATGATTTGTCACTCCAGAGAACTCGTCTCCCCTTGACCCCGCTCTGTGACTTTATGTGGCCTACCAGAGTTTCTGTTGTTCCCAAACCCTCCCACTTTGTTATAATACCACTTATAGTTAACCGTGGAATATTTAGTAGTGAGGAAATTTCTTTCAAAAGTTTGGAGAAGGAGTCTGTTTGCCTAGGTGCTTGATTTTATACACCTGTGGCCATGGAAGTGACTGGAATACCTGAATTCATTCATTTGGACATGCGTCCCAATACTTTTGACAATATAATGTATAGTGCTGCATTTTTCATTCTAGTGCTGTGATTACTTTTTGCTACCAAATCTGTACTTTTTTATTGCTGCTGCAATGAACGAATGTATGAGAGAAACGCTTTCTTTGTATTTTATTAAATATCAAGTCAAGTAGAACTTTACATTCTACTTGACTAAGTTATGCAGCAGTAAGAACACAGATAACACACTACATACGTAATATCACACACATATAAAAAAAGAGAAAAAAATGCTACCCAGGATCTTTTAATGTCACATAAATTATTTTTCCAAAAAGGACAAATACATATCTTTTTCCTCTCAACAGTTGTTTGTAGTTGCTTACTTGTTTGAAACACTGTTAGGAATCTCCTTTTTGCCCCTTCTGTGACTAGTGATGGCAAATTCAATGTTCTGTAGCATTATTGCTTTTCGACACCATTGAAAATGGTTCAGTACTTGGAGCTTCATTCAGCAAATGCACACCACCATCTGCTGGTGAAGATGTGGGCTGATTCAACAAAGCTGAATTATATTAATGCCAACCCAGAAGAAAATTTATTGCACTCATTGGTTGCTCTTTTACAGCCATAGTGAATTTTGATACTTAACAACATGTAGTGGACATTGTTGTATCTCAGTTCTTACATCAGTGGTTGGTGTTCAAGTAAACATGAAATTTGAAACCGCATTAATTTCAATGTTGAGTATCTTTTTAATTCAAGAACAAATTTTTTTCCAGTCTTTGGTGACAGGCAATTTCTTTAAAAAGCAACTTAAAAAATCAGCTTTGAAGAATATTTTCTCACACACAATGACCATCCAAACACCCAATGCTACAATGCCTATAAAAAGTATTCACTCTCCTTGAATTTTCAAAAAACCCTCTTTAATATCAAAGTGAAAACAAGATTTTTAGAAACTAATGTCAATTAATTAAATTGTATAAGGTAAAGAAGATGACTGCTAAATGTCCCCCTTTCTTGAAAGGGATTTTGTGATATAATTTGCCCTTTGTCCAGCCAACAGTGTTATGTTACTTTATTTCTGATTCTTTTTGTATTCAGATTATATATTTAGAGCAGGGTGCCATCTTTTTGGGAGACTAGGTACCTGTGGCAAGATCTCTTCACTGTTGACTTTTCTGCATGTGAGCAATTGCAATGAGACACAATACAGACTACACTGTTTTGCTGTGAGTAATGCTGTGAGGTTTGTAGTGCTACATTTAAAGTCGGTAGCGCTAGCACTCCTGGGCACTCATGAAGCCAACAGGGACAGAAAAAAACAGAAGTCTATGTATACACAGGTAGGGGAGTGAACAGGTAAAACAAGGATAATCAAATAAAAGAAAACCAAGCTTGAAAGTAACACCAGACACAGACCAAACCAAACCGTGACGGTAATTTATGTGTGATGAGAGTTCCCTTCTATCAAGCTCAAATGGGGTTTATAGAGTTTGAGACTGCATGCATCTACATCTGCATGTATTTGCTTTTAAGCTTAAAACTCTGTGTTCTCTGTGTTGTGAGTCTGCAGAGCTCTTGTATTCAAAAAGACTTTTAAAATGAACACTATTAAATTTTTATACTGAACTCAAAAACAAATTAAAAAAAATTAATCCAATCCAGTAATTCACTGTAGTATTAAGTAAATCAAGCCAATCATATTAACTTCTAATCACATCAGAGTGACTTATTTTGGCTGGCTGATATTAATCAAAGGCTTCACTTTTTCTAAAAAAAATAACATTTTACAGCCTTATTCCAAAATTGTTGAAATTCATTATTTTCCCTAAAATTCTACAAACAATAGCCCATAATGACAACATCAAAGAAGTTTGTTTGAAATGTTAAAAATAAAAACCAAAAAAGCAGATGTGGAAAAAGTGAAGCACTGTGAATACTTTCTGTATGCACTGTACTGTGTATGTTAGTGTGTGTGTGTGTTATTTATGCCCTGTTTCAACGGCTGATATTGACCTTTGGACCTCCCATAACAACGAAGTTGTGTCAGTAGAAAAGGTGGTAAAGTGAATTGTTACATCCTAGCTCGCTAGGGCTAGAGAAGGCATATGCATGAGTTGGAAATGTAAATGCTCCGTATTTATATCGCACCTCTTTTTCAACCACTCAAAGCACTTTTACACTACATCTGCATTCATACACATTCATTCACTGAATGTGCTCAGACAGAACAGAACAGACAGCTCAGAACAGAAACTAACATTCACACACTGGTGGAACAGCCACCAGAGGAAATTCAGAGTTCAGTATCTTGCCCAAGGACACTTCAACATGTAGCCTGGGGATTGAACCACCAACCTTCCAATTAACAGGCGACCCGCTCTAACTCCTGAGCCACAGCCGCCCCGATGATGTTATTCATTAAAACAGACAGAATAAACAAAAGTCATAAGTGTGGTAAGTGGGTGCTGCATAAACCAAAGAACACAATATAACAAAAAGATATATGCGTGTTCATTCGTTTTTAAGCTTAATACACTGTGTTATCTAAGTCTGCAGAGGTCTTGTATTCAAACAGACTTTTAAAATGAACATTAGATCACATTTTTCAAAGCAAAAATAAATGCATCCATCCATTCACATTCACTGTAGTATGGTCTTAAGTAAATCAAGCCAATCAAAGTCTGATAGTAAATGTGTTGGCCCAGTATACAGAGAATGAATGTGTGTGTGTGTGTGTGTGTGTGTGTGTGTGTGTGTCCTTGTATTGCACTTTAATTTTCTTTACTTTTGTCTGTTTATGACCGGTTTTAACGGCTGATATTGACCTTTGGACCTGCTCCCTGCTGTAGCTGTCAGCTGTGTAAAATGCTGCAGGAACACATTAAACAGTTGGTTGGAAAAAGGAAGTTGTGTCAGAACAAAATGTGAATAATCACAAAAATATGTAGTTTTCAAAGTGGCTTCTTGGTTAAAATAAATGTGTGCATATGCTGTGATATGAGGCAGATTTCCTGCAGAGGGCAGAGTGAGGCCTTTTTTGACTTGATAGTGAGTAAGTGTGACAGAGCCAAAAACAGTGAGGGTTGGGACAGAGAGACCAAACCAATTCAAAGGATGGTATCCAATAATGATGTGGTTACATGTATGTGCTTTGGTGATGGTTTAGCTGTTAAAGTGGCAGTTAGTTCATTTGTGTCGCCTAATATTGGTTTTTGCACCCGGCCTGTTGTCAATAGCTCTATATTTCTTGTTGGTCATTTGCGTTTAATTTTCTGAGTTTTGTCTCTTTTCTTGTTAATTGTATTCCACTTCTGTTGAATGTGGTGTGAACTAGCTGCTTTTATTGAAAAAAAAGGAACATGTCCTTATAAATTAACGTTGACATCATGAAATTACCCAATTTTATATTTTGTTAGCACCCCCAAAAATTGGTTTAGCCCCCTCTTAGCACTGGTAGAGTAAATATCCTGGCACTGTGCCTGGCAGCATTTCTGATTGGTCAGCACCATTCAAACAAACTCTAAATATTTAGAATACCAAAGGAATAATAATTAAAATACTGGATAAAACTCAACGCACTTGATGCTCAGTGTAGCCCATACCTCAATGACAGAAAAAAGAAGATGCAATGTAACGGGTGACCATACGTCCTCTTTTTGGGACCTAAAAAATGGGATTTCTTAATCACCCAGAATGTCCAGAAATCTTAACCACCATGTGGAGCTTTTTTCTTGCACTTGCAAGCATTTAATAAATGATTAATCAATGTACCATAACAACAACAACAACAACAACAATAATCATCTTTATTTGTAGAGCACTTTTCAAAAACAAGTTACAAAGTGCTTCAACAAGTGCAAAGACAACAATACAAGCAAGAAAACATTGAAAAGACCAAAATACACGTTTAAGATAAATATAAAATAAGTAAAATAGAATAAAATAAAATGAATACAATAAAGTCAAATAAGATCGGGAAAGGCGCTCCTATAAAAGCATGTTTTAAGAAGGGACTTAAGAGTTCACTGACTCAGCCGACCTGATTTCCTCAGGCAGGCTGTTCCAGACCCTCGGGGCCCTGACAGCAAACGCTCTGTCCCCTTTAATGAAATAATGAAACAACTGTAACTGGAAATAATATTCATTTTATATGATCTGAAATTAAAATGAATACACTAATATTAGCCCTAATCAAACATAAACAAAAATAAGCTGTTGAAATGTTACAAATAGGCCTACCACTGTCGTGTAAAAAATTCAAGACTTGGGCCAGATAAGAAAGCTTGAACTTTTACCAACATTTTTATTATCAGCAAAAACTGACACCAATTAGAATACAAAAGTTCCACCGGAGTGTGTCAGATCGCTGCAAAATAGAGTCCTAATCTGTTACCAGAACAGAGACCCAAGTTGACATGAAAACCACGTAACAACTGACTTTCACCTCCTTCTGGACCTCATTTTATAGCTCTGTTTCTTGGCTTCACATCATCTCTTGGCTCTCTTTCCTACTGCACCTGAATCTGGGAAAGTCCCAGAATTTCACGTGCCTAAGCATTTGGTGGGAAAGTCCCTGACTGCGCTGCTCCTCCTCTCTGTGTCCTTTGCATGCACTCTGCTGATCATACTCCTTGAACCATAACCTGACTTTTGTGGAATAAACTGGTGTTGTTTGTGCTCTGTGCTAGAAACAGGACATTCTTACTGTGATGGACTATATTGATGTATGTTTTGTAATACAATTTACACAAAATCTGCTTCTACATTTTCCTTTGCAGGTGTTTTTGATGCTGTCTTGCTATCCCACTGGGCTTGCTCACTCACACACACGTGCTACTGCTGAGCCTGGGCAGTTAGATACAGAAAGGAGCACACACACTCAGAGCTATTAACACTGTGATCCTAACTTTACACTATAAAATAACACTTTAAATGATGACAATGTAGACCACCATTGCTCTAGTAATTAATGATAACAATTTAGGCTGTAATGCTCCAAAATAATTCACAACGCTATAAAGTAGTAACTTATACATATATTAGTATCATAGGCCTACTTTTCTTTACTGTTATAATATAGTACTAGTACACAAATTTATACTAGTTACTTCATGTGTGGAAAGAGCCTCAGCAGTGGACAGATGTAGATTCAGCCAGAGACAGGATGCCATTGTAAAATTATTTGCTCCTTTTGCTGCCTCTCTTCTTGAGACACGTTCCCCTTGTTCTGTTTTACTAAAATTATTGTTGTAATATAAATTGTGTGTGAAGCAGAATGCATGACCTGGAAAGCTGGTACGTATGTGTCAGTGTCAAACAAAAGTGCAACCTAGAGGCCCACATGTCACACAATAACATAGATGCGTGGTTATCCCCCCTCACACCACTACCCTCACCCACTGTGAGTGTCTGTCTGCCTCCTGCCCCGAGTGTCCTCTTTTTAGAAAACCATAATGTGGTCACCATAATGTAGACCATAAGTAAAATAACTCTAACTTCGACCACATTGTGCTCATTACATTGTGTGCATACTAGTTGGTGGTTCGAGATATTAGTACAGTCACTATTCACAAGAGTTGTGCATCAACGACAGAAGTAAGTTTATGAAATTTGTGCATTAGTTATGTTTTATGGAAGTTAAATGCCCTTACAGATAGTTTACTGCTAGAAAGAGTTTAGAGTGGTAGTTACTAGATGTTACTCCAGTGCTTTGAGTGTGTAGGTTGCTTTGTATTAAGTCGAGCAAAGAGCCATCAGATAAAGTGTCTGTGTCAAAGAGTAATGTGGCTAAAATTGATTTTGATCACTAGAAATGAATCCCCAAATGCTTGCTCGGCTGTTAAGAGGGCAATTACAGGTGTGGGGTTTATATTGCTCTCACTATGGTGTATGTTGGACAGTTTATTCTTATATTCCTATTAAGATAATGATAGGAGCGTTGTATGATGTTCAGTATGTGTAACTATATTTGATCAGTATTGTGCTCATTCTCACACACACACTTATCTCCTGAATACAATCATGTTGAACCTATCAGGGCTCACCCTGAGGTAATGGAATCACAGGGCAAGACTCAAGGTGATTCACGAAAGGCAGTTTATTGAACAAGGTTCAAAAAACTAGCAGGCAGAGGTATAAAATCGCAGGGTAGAAAACGTAGTCAAAAACTGATGCTGAGGTCAAAACACACTAAGGCATACACAAGGAAATTGCTGGAACGCTGACACAAGGGATCAAGGCGAACTGGCACAAGCACAGAGGAAACAAGGGTTTGTATACACTGGGGCAGGGGAGACAACGAGACACAGGTGGAGCACATTGGGACGGGGACTTGTAATCACACAGGAGGGGAGGCAGACGAAGACCTGAAACGAGATGAGTCACAGAAGTACAACAGGAAGTGGTAGCAGACAAAACTGAGCACATTACCTAAGTGCAGGAGCTGGGCGTGACAGTACCCCTTCCTCTAAGGACAGCCCCTGACGGCCCAGGCTCCTCGGGATGTCTCTGGTGGAACTCACGGATGAGCTCAGGATCCAGAATGTTGGTGGCTGACACCCAGGACCTCTCCTCGGGACCATAACCCTCCCAGTACACCAGATACTGTTGACTGTGTACACAGGTCCTCAGTCAATGATGCTACGAGGAGAGGGGAGAGGCGTTGCAGGAACCAAGGGACTCTCCTTTACGGGTTTCACTCGACTCACATGAAAAGTAGGATGGATCTTCATGGTCCTAGGCAATCTTAATCTCACAGCCACAGGGTTAACAACCTTTGAGATGGGAAAGGGGCCAATGAAACGAGGAGCCAACTTACGGGATTCGACGCGCAGTGAGAGGTCGCGGTTGACCAGCCAGACCTTCTGACCTTCTTTGTACTGAGGGGCGGCGGATCTCCACAGCCCTCTTGTAAGCCATGGAGTTGCAAAGGAGAACCTGACGAGCCCTGGTCCAAGTCCTGCGACACCGCCACACCAAAGCTTGGGCCGAGGGGACCCCACCTTATTCTCTAAGGCAGGAAACAGGAGTGGTTGATAACCATAGGCACACTGGAAGGGAGTCAGTCCTGTGGAGGCACAGGGCAGGGTGTTGTGTGCATATTCCACCCAAATAAGGTGTTTACTCCAGCTGGAGGGGTTGTGAGAAGCCAAACAACGCAGGCCGGTCTCCAGCTCTTGATTGAGCCGCGCAGCTTGACTGTTGGTTTGGGGGTGGTATCCCGAGGACAAGCTGACTGTAGCACCCAACAACTTACAGAAAGCCCTCCAGAACCTGGAGATAAACTGAAGGCCCCGGTCTGACACCACATCACTGGGATGTCCGTGCAACCTGAACACATGGGATAACATGATATCTGCCGTTTCTTTGGCAGAAGGGAGTTTAGCCAACGGAATGAAATGTACCATCTTGGAAAATCTGTCAACAACAGTCAGGATAGTAGTGTTACCTTCAGAGGGGGGGGAGTCCTGTAACAAAGTCCAGGGAGATGTCAGACCAGGGCCTAGATGGAACAGGGAGGGGCCTGAGGAGTCCAGCAGGTGGTTAATGAGACACCTTATTTTGTGCACACACAGGACAGGCTGAAACTTACTCTCTCATTCCACCTCCATGGAAGGCCACCAAAACCGCTGTTTAACTGCAAACAAAGTCCTTTTGACTCCGGGGTGGCAGGTGAGAACTGAGGCGTGCGCCCAATGGATAACCAGAGACCTTAACTCGGGGGGAACATACAGACGGTTAGGTGGGCAACATCAAAAAGGCGAGACAGAGCATCAGGCTTGACATTCTTTGAACCAGGACGATATGAAAGCTTGAAATTAAACCAACCGAAGAAAAGAGCCCACCTGGGTTGACGAGAATTCAGTCTCTTTGCAGTGCGTAGGTATTCTAAGTTCTTATGGTCGGTCCATACCAGGAATGGCTGCGCTGCCCCCCTCCAGCCAGTGTCTCCACTCCTCCAATGCCGCTTTGATGGCCAAAAGCTCACGGTTGCCAACATCGTAAATTTCTTTCTGCAGGGGACAACTTGCGAGACATAAAAGCACAGGGGTGGAGCTTACCATCCTGAGGACTGTCCTGGCACAGGACAGCTCCAATGCCCACATCAGAAGCGTCCACTTCAACCACAAACTGCTGACCGGGATCTGGTAACACCAAAACTGGAGCAGCGATGAAACTGTTCGTCAGCTTCTGGAAGGCAGAATCAGCTTGAGGCGTCCAAACAAACCTAGTCTTGGAAGAAGTGAGAGCATGCAAGGGAGCAGCAACCTGACTAAAGTTTCTGATAAACGTCCTATAAAAATGGGCAAATCCCAGGAAGCGCTGCACCTGCTTGCGATTAATTGGCACCGGCCAGTCCTTAACTGCTCTCACTTTTTCTGAATCCATGCTCATCTCCCCTCAGCCACCACATACCCCAAATATAACACCTTGGGGACGTGAAACTCACATTTCTCTGCCTTCACGTAAAGCTGATGATCTAGGAGGCGCTGCGACACCCTGCAGACCTGCTGCACATGGGTCTCAAGGTTGGGAGAGAAAATGAGTATGTCATACAAAGACACTGAAAAACGGCTGGAGCATTGGTTAGTCCAAACGGCATCACCAAATACTCATAATGTCCACTAGGAGTGTTAAAAGCAGTCTTCCACTCATCCCCCTCCCTGATCCTCACTAGATGTTAAGCATTCCTCAAGCTTAGTGAAGATCTTTGCCCCTTGCAACAGTTCTAAAGCAGAGAATTGAGGTGGTACCTGTTTTTCACTGTGATGTCATTAAGCCCACGATAATCAATGCAAGGCCGGAGCGACTTGTCCTTTTTATCCATGAAGAATAAGCCCCGAAAGAATAAGCGGCGTTCCCGTAAACCGTAAAGGAGAGCGGCGTTCTTGAATGATTTCCAGCAGCCAAGGCTGAGTCAATGTATTCCTTCATTAAAACTAAACATTTAAATTCCAGTGAAACGATAACTGCAATATAAATTAAAATATTTGGTTCAACAAGATGAGCGGTGACTGCCTAACCTTTAAAATTGTCAAAAAATCGACTGGCTCAGCTTTGTCTGAACACTTAATAGTTGGTCACTGAGGTAAGTTTGCACTTCAATGCATGCACATGTGGTGGTTGACTAAAGAGCAGCTTCTACTGTGTGTAAACATTAAAATAAGATGGGCAAGACAACCAATCAAATACACACACACACACATACACACACTGAATCCGAAAATGGAGCACCCTTTCAAAGAGGGGCTCTGGTGGCCCTGTGGCTTCAGGCCAGTCATATTCCCAAACCAGCAGAGAGGCAAAGGAAGTGCCCATATTTGTATTTGGGGACTGCAGATGTAAATTAGCCTAAGGCTAACTCTGGTGTAATGCATCAAATGTTTACATTTATGTTATTAATTGCACATGGTCCCTTCTAAATAAAAATCAATCAATCAATCAATCAATTAATTTACACAGGTGCCACCATACAAAAATAACAACAACAACAAAAAAGTGGGAAAGCATTGAAATACATTATAAAACCACATAAACAAGATATTTGGAGTATTTAAATCTCATAAAACACCACTATACACAGTAGCGGCTTGGCCATCTGGAGTACCGTGACAAATCCCAGTGGGCCACCTTCTTTAGCCTAAACATTTTTACTAATACTGAAGAGGTTGAGCAACACGAGCCAAGCCCCCTTCTCCCCTGGCCTGTTGGTCTATTCCATATGAACATCTGTGCAGCCCTTAGCCCCACCCCATCCATCTGAAATGAAAAAAGCAACCGACTCGTTCTGTAGTCGTACTGGTACCAGGGCCACAGACGCTAAAACCAGGAAAAGAAAGACGCCACAGCCCGGTTCACGGGTGAAAGATTAAACAGAGAGGACAGCGAAGCCACAGATAGTGCAGCTGAACCGTACAGTGTTAACATACATCGATTTATTTGTGGTGGCCCACCTCAATATCAACGCTGAACGCCACATATTGATTTTCAATTGTTTTTTACTAGGACTATTCAAAATCTCTGCACAGCTGGGCGCAGCACATGTATTCGCGCAGCACCTTATCTCTCTCCACTGCACAAATCTCTCCAACACAACGCTGTCAATGTTGGAGACCCACCACTTTTCAGCTCAAAGCGACGGACGTTTTCATACGTGCAGTAATGTCACAGTTAATATCGTGGGACATGTATGCAGCAAAACAAAAAATTGTTTAAAACTTGACAGGTCAGACAGAAGAAACTCTGCAGAGGAAACAGAATTAAAATTTTAGCGTCTGAAATGTTTAGATGCTCAGGATGGATCAGGTGTGCGGCTGCTGTACTTCAAACAGTGTCCCTGTATGAACCTGGACCGATTGGATGTGGAGAAGAACACAGCATATTATTTAACATCCTGATGATCCTGTCAGCTTGTCAGGAGATTTAAATATGAAGTTATGCTGCTGTGGCTCATGCGTAAATGCACACAGCGTCTCTATTCATGGGGAGACGCTTCACCCTGTTTCACCCCCCTGAAATTCGTTCTTTGTATTCTGATTTGTCACCGGCCACATGCATGTTGTTTCCCTTCATATAAATGGAGACATTTCCACCATAAATTGGTGCAGAAAATGTCTCTAGAATGCTTTATTTTTTGTTTAATGCTCAAAATCCTCTGGGGGAGGCCCCCCAAACCCCACAATCAAACAGCCTATTCCATCAATGAATATTTCTTCAAATTAGCATTGGAGTATCTTGTTGTCTTGTTCTCGTGACTCCAATATTGTGCATTCTCATTTCTACTGGACTAAGTGTTTTGTCACACCACTAATATGAGGCCTTAAATGTCCCCACCACTTTCCAATACAAAGTGACGCCCTTGTTTAATCAGCTGCGTCCACATGGTCCTAAAGCTTTTATTTAATTTGAGCTTGTTATCAATGGTTTTTATTCAAATTTCTTTTATTAATACTATAGACTAAATATAATTACAGAG
>NW_024042552.1:0-8643 GCF_014851395.1 Micropterus salmoides | reverse complement strand
ATTTAGTATTAGATGGAAGGATGATCGACAGCAATTGTGATGCGAGCAGAACATTGTGAAAGACAACTGGATTGTTGATTTGTAGATTTTTTTCATAATTTCAAATGAATTCATCCCAAATAAATATTCCAGCTGATTGTTGTTTACATGGCTATCAACATCAAATATTCTCACTTTGAAGAACACCTCTCAAACTACATTCCTACTGGTTGGGCTAGTCTATTCACATCAAGGTGGTCAATTGAAGCATTAGTAGTCACAAATGGCTATGAGTCAAAATTATTGAATTTGGACTCTATGTAAACAACTAATTTATAGTTAATGTACCCTGGGTGGTCCTTGACCACTTATTTGCCACATGTGACAACACTGTTTTCATATATTTCCAAGCCCTGTTATGAGTTTTTTCTTCAGTGTGTGTTGAATTTTTAAAAGTAGGTTTTGTGTTTAATCAACTATTTACTATTTTTGTGGTTGTCGTCTTCTATTGTAAAGGTGTCCAAGCTTGAGGATTTGGGTGTGGAAACAGCCATTCTATCATTTGACCGCCAAAAGTCCTCATTAGAGGTGTTTGAACTGAGCAGCAAAGGAGCCACTGATTTCCTTGATACAACGGAGACAGTGAACAACTTCGCACTGCATTTCAAAGGTATTGGTTATATAAAAATCCACAGAAATGGACTCAGGCCTGTAATAGTGCAAATATACATAATACAGTTTTATGAAATTATTGTTGTCTGTTGTTACATCTGTAGCCAGCTCCTCACCCGCAACACCCAGTACCAGAGAACATGTCAGTGTTCTGGTAGGAAAAGTGCAAGATCTATTCAACCAAAAATATAGTAAGCATAAGTTCAAATACTTTTAATCCCTTCATGAATCCATGGCATTATTATCAAATGAATAAATTATTTAATGTGCCCATCAACCATTAGGTTGACACCTTACCAAAATGTCTGTTTGCAGCCTGTACACTGGCTATCAACTAGAGGGGAGAGTCACATTGTCCAACTGTGTAACATTGTGTAACGTGTGCATGCATGTTTGTGCCCGTGTATTTCAGAGGAGGCCGGAGGTACTGGGAGGCTTCCCTACCAGTCCCTGGTAAATCAGGGCATGACCATTAATGTAGCTGGACTGCCCACAAGTCTTACCCTCAGGAAGCCTTCCTTTTATGGAAGGAACCAATTGGTCGAAATTTTGAAAGCTGCAGAGGAGATTTCATTTGAAATAAGTAAGTGACATTACCATTACCAGTGTCTTTCTCCACTTGTGTTTTAGCAGACCATTTGGCTCTATGCAAAGTGGGGAAAATAAGTTAACTAAAGAATAATACTGGCCTACATGTAAGTCTTTGTATAGTTTTGGGGCATTGCATCTCTCTCTGTCCCTTCACCGCAACCGTTCAAGGCAGATGGCCGCCCACCCTGAGCCATGGTTCTGACGTATCTGCCTTTTAAAGGGGTCATTTGATGCGATTTCTTGTTTTTCTTTCTCTTTAGTGTGTTATGTTAGTCTGGGTTTCCCCAGCATGGATACCATGGTCCAGATATTCGCCTCATTTAGGGAACCAATCACAGAACGGGGAGGGAGCAGCAAGACGATGACGACATCTATGCAACACACACAAGCAGTTTGTTTATATTCGGCAATAGTTTATATTTTGTTTTTATTCGGCAATAGTCGCTGAACGTTATTGTTTACACAAAAATATCTTACCCATCGTCTTCTTCCTTGTCTAATTTCTGTCGCTCTACATACGTCATCTGGTATAATTGAAATGATTGGCTATGAGCTACGTACAGGCGCATTTGATAGACATTCTTAGCACGCCGTAAACCACGCCTCAAATACGAGAAAATGTGCATATGGTTCCCAGACCCAAGTCTCAACGAGAATTGGGTCTGGCGTTAGCCAGGCTAGTGTTATGTAGCTGTTTGTGCATGTATAAGATCTGCAGGGTTACAAAGATCAAAGTCTCAAACCCTAAAGAGATATTCTTTATAAAAGTGAAGGCTCAGCCACACCTTCCTAAAACACTTCGTTTCATTCACACCCCCTCATCTCTACGTCAGTGTGTGGGGGCAGAGTTCCATAACACCGCCCAAATGTATACGCAAAGAAGGCATAACTTTTATCCGCGCCAGCATGTCGTAAAGACGCTGTGTTTTTCGTTGCGAAAGCCCAACTACTTTGTTTGGCTTTCCAAAAGAGGACACAGTTAGAAAACAGTGGCTAAGCTTTATTTACAACACTGTTCCAGAACAGTACAACCCAAATATTCGACTGTGTGCTGCGCATTTTTCAGATGACTGTTTCTAGCACCTGGGAGAGCTCAGACTATGTCTTTGTCGTTTCAACTATAACAAATGCAATACTGATGCTTACCAATCTGATACATTCTGGTCCAGTCGCGCTGGCAACGTTGATCGATTAGCTTAGTCATCTGCATCATCCGGATCATATTCCGGCTCTAATTGATAAGGTAGGACTGACATTATAATCTCTCAATATTGCTTTGCTTTGGGAGCTGATGTTCCAGATATGGTAAGAAGTGTGATATTTCCATCAGGTGCTTAAGGTATTTGGGCCAATCACAATGCACTGGATTTCTGGCTAATCAGAGCACACAGCGCTTTTCTGAATGATGAGCTTTATTTAACCTAAAACCGCATAAATGCCTTGCATTAAACCAAATACACAAAATAATGTTATTTTTAGAACCATCATATGACCCCTTTATAAAGAAGTTTTTCCTTGCCTCCGTCACATACAGTAGTGCTTGTTCATGGTGGGAATTGGATTGGGTATTTGTTAACAATATTATAAAGAGTATGGTCTAGACCTACCGTACTCTGTTTGTAAAGTGCTGTGAGAGAACTTTTGTTATGAATTGGCGCTATATAAATAAAATTGAATTGAAACAGATTCAGGTTATAGATTCTGTATGTGTCTTTGACAGTTTATAAGGGATGTGACACTATTTCTCAGCTTTATCATTATCCTGAATATCCTATAGATGTTTAGTTAAATATGACTAGTGACTGTGGCCCTTGGCAATGGTTTTCATCTTTTTCATGCTCATCAAACTATTCACTAATTAAATTATATGTATATAATTCCTCCGAATTACATTCCTTCATTGATATATTCACTGCTGTGTGATTCATTATTTTCCTCCAGGACTATTGCAGGAAGGCCAATTATTTGTTAAGCTCATGCTACATAAGGTTTTTTCTGTCTTTCTTTTTTCTCTAAAAATATCAATCAGATGCAGAACAATCCAACCCCACTGACTTGGGAGAGGGGATGTCAGAGCACATGGATGCAGAAGGTATGCTGAGTTGTTTTTATTTTATCTTTAAATAAATATATTACATTAAACTTAAGAAGCATAGTTAACTAGATATGTAACTGTGGTGATTACACAGCACATTTGACTACTGTATACATTATTGAAATAATACAATTAATCAAAAGATGAAATTTTCACCTTTGTGTAATGGTTTAATCTTTTCAAATCAACAGACACAGCGGATGGCATCCAGACGAAGTCGGTGGAGGAAATTTTAGAGGCCATGTGTGAAAATGGTATTTCTTGTAATCATAATACATTTTACCAAATGTTACATAATACATTTACAATGTTACTGTTCTGAGAAGTCATCCATTGACATTTGACACAAAGAGAAAAGCTTACTTGTTTGAAAATTACAATTTATGGATACAATATTTATCCAGGTGACATTAAAAAGCATATATAAGATTGGTATTCTGATAATTTTACATTTTGATTTGGCTGTTGAGATTCAGATGCAAATAATGGTCTTTTTTTTTTTAATCAATGATTTACTAGTTAACTATTGACAGTATAAATGCTGACAAATTGAATTATGAATTTGTAATTAAGATTAAAAATTTGTATTTAGAAAGTTATTATTTTGTTTTGTTTTATGTACTTTAGGTGCACAGCAGATGGAAGAGTCCTCAGAAACAGCCACTACTGTAGCCATCGTGATGACTGCAGATAAAGGTATCTTTCCACATTGTGGTTATTTTTATATAACAGGAAATGACTGTTATACCATATATTGCCTTAAAGGATAATTCCGGTATTTAACACCTTGGGCCCTATTTTAACGATCTAAAACGCAAGTGTCAAAGCGCAAGTAACTTTGTGGGCGGATCCAGGCGCTATTGCTATTTTCCCGGCGGGATAAATGCCATTTGCGCCTGGCGCAAATCTAAAAGGGGTTGGTCTGAAGTAGCTTCATTATTCATAGGTGTGGTTTGGGCGTAAAGTCAATAAACCAATCAGAGCGTCATCTCACATTCCCTTTAAGAGCAGGCGCACTTGTTCTAAAGCGGATTCCTATTATAACGGTGGATTTGCCTGGCGCGCGCCAGGAGCGGTTCACAGCTGAGGAGACTGACGTTCTCGTCAGGGCCGTAAAACACAGAGAAGTGACATTGGGGATGGAGAAACCCACCCAAATTAACTTCGGTTAAACAGGCGTATGATTATTTGGGTAAATGTGTAAGCTAGATGTATGCTTTTATAATAAATTATCTATCTATCTATCGTAATAATGTTTGATTTGCAAAAATGAAAACTGCTGCTTAGATGAGAGAAAGTGTATGCGCGTTGTGCACACGCTACATTGATTATGGCCAAGCATGCGCCCTTAAAATAGCATAATGAACAACACGCAACGCGCCATTGACTTTAGACTAGGTTTTTTCTGGTCAGTGGCGCAATTGTTTTATAGAACAGCAAAATAGCATGAGGGAAAGTTTGCGCCGGAACACGCCTCCTCTTTGCGCTGAACCGCCCCGGGGAGCGCAAGTGTATTTCTTAGTTAACCGACGTGTGTCTGTGGAGGGAAAAGTCCGCTTTGCGCGGCTGCAAAATAGGAATGATACATGCGTCGGTGTACAAAGTCAATTGCGCTGGGTGCAAGATAGGGCCCCTTGAGTTTATTTTGTCGTTTGTTTTGGATGAACTAGAGTGGTGGACTTAGAAATGTTGACGATGGGTCCTGTCTCGACTTTTTGACCATTTTAGAATAATCTAATGCTCTGACAGCATTAGACTGGCTTTCTATGGGCATGCACAAACATGTGCTTAAAACAACCCTTAACGTTCATTTTCAAAACTGTGCAACTCACCGAGTGGTTAGTGTTGTTCATTGATGATTGAAAACAAATATATCGGCGCAATGTATGCTTTCAATCCGTGTTATTTGCTATAGTGGAACTATTTTTTCAGATACCTCACAACCGCGTATAAACTTCTGCTCGATATTTGATATATTAGCGCAGTAATATCAACGAGCACTGAGTCCTTCAACAGAAATCATGCGATTTTACAAATTGGCAAATAAAACACGACAGAAACTGTATTTCGCTACGCTACTTGTTTTGGAACATCAACGAACACCACTAACCACTCGGTGAGTTGCACAGTTTTGAAAACGAACGTTAAGGGTTGTTTTAAGGACATGTTTGTGCATGCCCATAGACAGCCACTCTAAAGCGGTCAGAGGAGATTCTAAAATAGTCAAAAAGTGAGACAGGACCCATCGTCAACATTTCTAAGTCCACCACTCTAGTTCATCTAAAACAAACACAAAATAGACTCAAGGTGTTAAATACTGGAATTATCCTTTAAGTTACAAAATAACAAAATATAACAAATGAGCTCTTCCTCATAATAGACCTGGACAAGACTAGCAGCAGCCTGGATAAAAACAGGCAGTTTCAACAGATTACAATACTAAAATAAGAACAGATATGGAAACAGAAGCATAGACAAAAAAAATTTAAAAGGGGTATAAAAACATTAGACTAACAAACTGTGACAAATTAGCCTCCAATCCTTTCATTTAGGATATAACAGCATTTAACTAGATTCACTTTTAAGTCCTACAAGGGGTAGATTCCAGGCAGAACGTGCAGAATACATACAGCGTTTTTGTATAAAAACATCTTGAGAGTGCAAAGGATGTTGTCCAGTACATTTCTTTAAAATACAAACACAGAGAAAGGAGGTAAGAACACCAGCAATTGCTCTTCTTTCTTGACCTGCTTTTATCTAATGATTGAGCATCAGCAATATCTGAGATGAATTGATGTGCAATACAAACATTTGCATTTGGCAACAGTTACAAATGAATAAGCTGCCTTTTATATGTTGCTTTGAATATGGTGATGAGTATTTCAACTAACTGGCTTGACTTCCAAAATATTTGTGTTTTTCCTTTGGTAGATGGAGACAATGTGTGCCGTGTCTGCCGTGTCCATTTTGATGACAAAAATAAGAATGCAAGAAAGAAGTGGCGTTCATGGTCACAGTGCACAGTGTGCCAATCATGGTCACACACTGCATGTGGTTTTAAAAAGAACATGTGCCTTCACTGCCAGTGTCAAAACACCATGCAAACACCCTGAACCTATGCTATTTACTGCATTCCAAAATGTATCCTGTTACTTTGAGTTGTTTTTACTGTGTTGACGGCCCCCAACCCATCCCTACAAATACACACACACTCACATAATAAATACATACATACATGCACGTTTTAAAATGTATTAAGTCCCTTTCTCCTTTTTCATTAAAATATACTTGATGAACCTTGCTCCAAATTTATTGTAATGGTTACACCTCACTTGTAAGAAGAAAACTGATCTTTTTGTTTTCATTCACCCCCATTTTTATTTATTGTTGTCGTTTGTTGGCACCATCAATGTGGTCCCTTTTAAACTGGGCCATGTGGGGATCAATAAAGTTCTATTGTACTGAATTGAGTCTACGTGTTTGTTTGTTTATATATGAATCTGTTTCGTCATTGGTTCAGTAGGGCCGGGTTTAAGCAAGTTAAATATAATGGTTGCTATGGATGCTGTTATCACTGAAGCCACTTAGTTCGCATGACGTAGTTCCCTCAGAAGTATTTTCACACTCACTGTGTTATGCTTTTCTTTTAATGATTAACATTTAAGATAAAATGTGAAGTGTATAATTTTATCTGTGTTAAGGATATTAATTGTTTCTCCTTGGATTCTGAGAAATAAAGTTTATTGTCAGTTTATGCAAGGGAGTTCCACTTCTGTTTAGAGTTGTCTGCCATGGATAGACTACATTTCAATTCAAAGCACTGCCGGTCACTATGATATTATATTTTAGTCACAAATATCAATTATTTGAACACATAACCAAACATTTCTTTAAAAAAAAACAAACACTTTCTTTAGGTGAATACAAAAAAAAAGTGACATGCTTTAAAAAATGCTTTTTAAATGGCACATGAGTTTTGCTAACATGGACTGGGAAAACATTCATCCATCTTCTACTTGGAAACTTGGTTATAAACTTAAGTTGCCTGAGCAATGAATACACATTTTGAATAGTTAAATATGTGTAGTATTAGATTCTGTGTTTAAAAAAAGATAAGAGATACAGCAAGCAAATGTCACCTATTGGGTGGAAGGACCTATGTATAATGTAGACTACTCTTGTATTTGACAACCAATAGGCCTAATAATAGTCTACAAGTAGCCTAAGAGGAGATGACTACCCATCATGTAGACGATGGTCTTAGTCATTAATGGTATTTAACCATCATAACAGCATTAACATAAATAGATAGCCTATGTATTTAAGCCATGTGTGTCCCAAACATAAATGCAGTGTGTGTGTATACCAGATATTCCTCATGTTGTAGGGTTGTAAATCTGTTTACAGAGTCACAAACAAACAAACAAACAAACAAACAAACAAAAAGCTTCATATAGGCTACTCCTATTGAGCCTTCAAAGTGCTCTCTAAAACTACACCAGGGATGGCTTGTGTACGTGAAATGAGAAAATTAAAACTTTGTTGTAGAGCTAAACCAATACATCGTTAGAAAGGTCTTGACCTAGAGAGTAATATTATGTATGTATTAAGATTCTACATGGCCCCTGTTTTGAAATACTGACCTTTGAAACGTCACCTTGGTGCATGTTTGAAGGCTTATAATTAAGCAATAAAAGGGGCTATCGACATGGGACCAACTGTTATAGAGAGACCTTGTCCTTAGTTATCATGTGAATATAGTCAACAATTTGGAACAATGTCAAGTATGGTTAAAAATAATTTTAACCTATTTAAAAATATAAAAATTAATTTAATTTAAAATCGGATTACGTAGATGTGTTTACAATCCCCCTAGACTCCTCATTGTACTCTCAACTAACTATTTACAACCTCCAATTCTAAGAAAAACACTAATATTTTAAAAACTACAATTCCCTATAGATACACAATGCAGCTTGATACGAATAAGCACTGCAGTTGTAGTTTTTCTGGTTTGCAAATTAGGGTTGTAAAAAGATATATCTACTGAATAAATCAAACATTTAGTACAGCCAAACTATTGATTACACTGTATCTAGATGATCTATGCTAAGAAAATGTAAATATGTTGATTTATTTAAGCTATTTTAGCCGAAACAGGATAACCCTTAATCCCGCCCACAACACAATGCACTTCCGTGTTTCTCATAATCGAAGGAGTATTGTTAAAAGTGTTAACCTTAAAATTAACATATCGTAATGTTGAGTTATCAAGTTGTGGTTTTTCTGTGGACAAATGTTGAATT